>NC_080471.1:2487500-2787500 GCF_030265055.1 Doryrhamphus excisus
ATTCTCCCACCCCTACTCCTCATCGTTTGTTGCCATTACTCAGTGAGGGAACGTAAATCATTTGCCAAGGCGACTTTTCTTCCCGTATGTGTATACACCCAAATCATTCCCAGCCCGAAAGCCAATGTCCATATAATTGATGACTCGTATTATAACTCCATGAAAATGCAGCATCATGAGGGATAAATTCCATTTTCTTAAAACATCACATTGTGGTCAAGAATGTCTGAGCGCTGTGCTTCTGTCGCAAGACCGGGAGCTGTGTGTGTGTGATCACAGGCCGTATTGTTATGAATATGTGAGGGGAAGTGTGCCATTACTTTTTAGCAGTGTGGTCAGGTTGGGAGTCCCGTCCAACACGGCCACACAATAAGTTCCATAAAGCAGCATGCAGGGAGAGGAGCACAGAAAGAGAAACAAAACAGGCATCACAAGCCTTAATGTGCATGTCCTCTGTCTCAGGAGGTCCTCCACAGCCGCTGCCATTTTTTTTCCATGTCATCATTTCTTATTCTTTTACGCGAGCTCACGAAGAACACACACAAAGCGAGCTTCATGCCTTTAAAGTGAATTCTTATGTCATTTCTTTCCGTCTTCTTTTGTGAAGGAAATGTAACATACGTGATTTCATTTGCAGCAGACGGCTTCTGAGCTGGTATGGAAGCCCGACGGTTGAGCCTCGCCACAACCGCCGCTACTGCCGCGCTTCTTTGAAGCAGCACCTTCCAGTCTCCTGTTATATAACCTATAACCAACTACAGATTTTCTCGCCGCGTCTCTTTCTTGAGAGGCACAGGACCACATGCGTGCCGAGAAGGGGGCGCGTGTAGGGGGTGGGGGGGGGGGGGCGCACCACATGCAGATGATCGTCTGTCAGTTTGCGGACTCATGGTCAGGCCTTCATGGTGACAGTAAGGCTCCAGGAATGTCTGCAGCACTCATTCTCCACCATCTTTCCAGCCTCAGCCCCCAGTAATGTAGGCTAAATCCCCCCTGCAGAATTTGCAGTGCAGGAAGGATTGCTTGGGTTCAACCGCAGGACTCTCCTTTTGGGTCCCGCATTAAACCTTTTCACTTCATTTTGGCGTAAAATGTATGTGATATTTATAAATGATATGGAGTCAATTCATACGACATGGCATGCAATGTATAGCCAATGTAAGAAGTGAAAATATACATTAGGTTGATTTTCTTAATCACAGTTTTATTTCATTCATTCATTCATTTTCTATCACTTATACTCACGGGGGTCGCGAAGGGTGCTGGAGCCTATCCCAGCTGTCTTCGGGCAAGAGTATACGCTGGACTGGTGGCCAGCCAATCACAGGGCACATATAGACAAACAACCATTCACACTCACATTCATACCTATGGACAATTCGGAGTGGCTAATTAACCTAGCATGTTTTTGGAATGTGGGAGGAAACCGGAGTACCCGGAGAAAAGCCACATATGCACGGGGAAAACATGCAAACTCCACACAGAGATGGCCCAGGGTGGGATTGAACTTGGGTCTCCTAACTGTGAGGTCTGCGCGCTAACCACTCGACCGCCGTGCAGCCCATAAATGGCAAAAACATGGAACAGTGGTGAACCGTCCCAGTAATGGTCGGCACCAAAATGACCTCAAGAGTGCAGCGACGACTCATCCAAGAGGTCACAAAAGACCCCACAACAACATCCGAAGCAATGCAGGCCTGTAATGTTTGCCTCAGTTAAGGTCAGGGTTCATGACTCCGCCAAAAGAAAGACACTGGGCAAAAACGACCTTCACGGAGTAATTCTGACGGAAAAAATCTTGATGGTCCCCAAGACCTTTGGGAAAATATTCTGTGTTCTGACGAGACAGAAGGTGATCTTTATGGATGGTGGGTGTCCCAAGACATCTTTTGTATAAGTAATGCTGCATTTCAGACAAGATCATCTTAGCGGTGGTAAAATATGGTGGTGGCAGTGTGATGGTCTGGGTCCGTTTTGCGGACTCAGGACCTGGACGACTTGCTGTGATAAATGGATAAATGGAAGAGAAAATATTCTGCGTTCTGACGAGACATAAGGTGATCTTTTTGGATGTTGGGTGTCCCAAGAGATCTGGCGTAAAAGTAATGCTCCATTTCAGATAAAGATCATCAAAGCAGTGGTAAAATATGGTGGTGGCAGTGTGATGGTCTGGGCCCGTTTTGCGGACTCAGGACCTGGACGACTTGCTGTGATAAATGGATGATAAATGGAAGATAAATGGAAGAGAAAATATTCTGTTTTCTGACGAGACAGAAGGTGATCTTTTTGGATGTTGGGTGTCCCAAGACATCTGGTGTAAAAGTAATGCTCCATTTCAGATAAAGATCAAAGCAGTGGTAAAATATGGTGGTGGCAGTGTGATGGTCTGGGCCCATTTTGCTGACTCAGGACCTGGACGACTTGCTGTGATAAATGGAAGCATGGATTCGGCTGAAGGAGAATATCCGGCCATCTGTTGGTGACCTCAAGCTGAAAGCAACCAACAAATCCACCTTTGAGTGGCTGAATAAAAAACCAAATGAAGACTTTGGAGCGGCCTAGTCCTTTTGAGATGCTGTGGCATGACCTTAAAAGGGCGCCACAGAAGGCCTCCAATTTGGCTGAATGACAACAATTCTGCAAAGATGAGTGGGCCACAATTCCTCCAAGAGACTCATTGCAAGTTATCACAAACGCTTGATTGCAGTTGTTGCCGCTAAGGGTGTCTTTAGGGGAAAATCACCTTTTCAAGCCACTGTGTCTATAATGTAATGTAAACAGCATGCCATATCAAATGAGTCCTTCAGACCATCAACCTAGATTAAAATAAAAAAAATCTTTACAATAATCTAATGAATCCATCTGTTTCCTGTTCATTTTAGAGTATTAATTTTCATGAGAAATCGTGCCACTAACAGGACATAGAACCATGCAGCGGCAGCAGCTCTCAGCCAGTTTGGCCCATTCAAGTGCCGTGCGCCATCAGAGTGTAAGTGATGAAAGGACATTTTTTATGCATCACAGAATTCCTCTTGGCTCGCCTCACGCCATGCACACGCGCTTCAAAACGCTTTTCTCATCTGACCACAACCGGCATCGCATCCTCATTCTCGCTGACCCATTTTGTGAAAGTCTCCTCGCTAAGAGAAGAAGCTGCAGGCAAGAAATATTTAGACGGATCACAAGCTTGGATCCTTGCTTTGAAAGCCACGACGGTGCTGCTGACAGCATCTAGTGGATGGACTAATTGGGCTATGGAGACTGCGTCTCTGTAAGGGGCTGCTCTGGTGTAATTTGGAAGGAGACCCCCCCCTTACACCCCGGCCCCACAACTCCATTGTGTAGATAAGTATGTCATCGCTGGCACAGACGTACATTTAGGATCTAATGGGCCAAAAAATAGTATCTGAAGGTCGTTGAGGTGTTTGAGTAGACCTACGGTCACTAGGGTGCATCAAAAAACACAATTATTGAATTTTGATATGGCTGGGTACTAAAAGTGTTCCAATATATGTCGAAACAACATATAGAAAATATTTTTCCAATCCATGATTACTTAGGGGTGCCACCATACATCTGTTTTTGTGGAATAAAGTGGTGAACAGTTCAATGGTCGCCATGGAGATTTGAGGTCAGCAAAGACTGCAGCTCAAGAACTCTGAGGTGATCTTTATGTTTTTGTTGGTATTTATACTCCTATTACATATTACTAGCAAATTTGCGGTTTTGTCTTTGTAATTTGAATGATTTGTAGTCATATTTATAGGTATTTAGTGCTCATTGCCTCTACTGTAGCTAACATTAGCTAGATAGCGAGAGAGAGCTAGAGAGAGAGAGCTAGAGAAAGAGAGCTAGCTAGAGAGAGAGAGCGAGAGCTAGCTAGAGAGAGAGAGCGAGAGCTAGCTAGAGAGAGAGAGAGAGAGAGAGAGAGAGAGCTAGCAAGCTAGAGAGAAAGAGAGAGAGCTAGCTAGCTAGAGAGAGAGAGAGAGAGAGAGAGAGCTACCAAGCTAGAGCGAAAGAGAGAGAGCTAGCTAGCTAGAGAGAGAGAGAGAGAGAGCATTAGCTAGAGAGAGAGAGAGCTAGCTAGCTAGAAAGAGAGAGAGAGAGCTAGCTAGCTAGAGAGAGAGAGCTAGCAAGCTAGAGAGAGAGAGAGACAGAGAAAGAGAGATAGCTAGAGAGAGAGCGAGATAGCTAGAGGGAGAAAGCTAGCTCGCTAGAGAGAGAGAGCTAGCTCGCTACAGAGAGAGAGAGAGAGAGCTAGCTAGCTAGAGAGAGAGAGGGAGAGCTAGCTAGCTAGAGAGCGCGAGAGAGCTAGCTAGCTAGAGAGAGAGAGAGAGAGAGAGCTAGCAAGATAGCCTTCCTTTATTGTCATTGCACAATAACAGCAGTGAAATCGCAAATCAAATGTCGTTGCCTGGCTCATGTATAATAAATAAGAATAATAGTGTGGAAAATAAATAGATGACATCAAATATGAACAACATTTCAGCTAACATTAGCTAGCTACAGTTTGGTAATGACAGTTAGCTAACAGCTGAGCAAGCATAACATCAACAACAGTAATATAGAGTAGACAGTATTAATTGTATAATAAATATAAATATGATGCGTCATATTTATTGAGAGTAGTACTGTAGTCCTACATAATGTGATATACACTTTATTATCATTTATTATTTTAGGCACTGTGCAGCACAACCCAGCAGCTCTCCTAAGATGCTGCCCTCAACAACTAGTTCCTTTCAGACTAGCAGTCTCAGCTTGGTCTTTGGTCTGGGCCCCCTTTGATAACCCTATAGAAAATGATGCTGTACACAAGTTCATTGTACTCAACATTTCCTGGTCAACTTTTGGCAATTAGACTAGAAATTTGGGTAGTGACCGAAAGGACAAGATGGCGGGTACAAGCGGCCGGAATTAATTTTCCTCGTAGGGTAGCTGGGCTTGCCACGAGAATTGATTACCGACGCGAACTCAGGTTCTACTGGACTACAAAACCCATTTTCCATAGAATCAGTTTGGACAATTAAACGCCAAGACCTTTTCAATGAAGAGTTCAGAAGGTCCCGGCTAATGGAGTTCTTTAAGGATTTGAGGGGTCTAATTACAAATAATAGCAGTGCTTATTCCTGTGTACTTGGTGCATAAATCACAGTGACAGCAGAGTATTGAGTGGAACTACAGGGTGAGGGGGTAGTACTGTTGTGCTGACACCCACACACAAGGCCTTGGCAAGTGGGTGGTTTTAAGCTGCAGGGACTTTGACAGGCCCCATTAGCCAACACTTAACTCTGACACTGAGGACTGAACACAGACGGCATCTCCCAGAGCCACCGGATCACACCAGTCAATAGTCTTGTGACAAGGAAGAATGTAGGAGATAGTCGTGTGAACACAGCAGAAGTATTCCACAGCAAAGACTATCGCAAACCATCAGTGGTCACCCCAATATTGCAATATCTGTCTGCAGTCCTTGCAGCATATAATCACTCATGTTGTTTTGATATTTCCTCGAACAGTCAGGAAACACAACGGTCAGAAAAGATGGTAGACCACCATCAAGTTGTCGGTGTGGGCCAAAACTACAAGGAAAACTTTCCAGCTGGTTTGTGTGACTTTGCAGTCATCAAGACGGGGATCTCTTTGGCTAGCAACGTACAATGAGATGGTTTTAGATTCGGATTTATTGCTGGAGAAAAGCCCAATGTAATTGGAGAGGATGAAGTCAAACGATGAAAATTTGGTTCCCAAATTTCCAAGGACCATCGTATAAATGACAACCTTTCTTTACCAAAACAAATTGTGACGATATGTAAAAAGATCAAGGTAAATACAAGCAGAACCTTCCCAGTAATGGTCGGCACGACCGAAATTACCTGAAGAGTGCAGCGACGACTCATCCAAGAGGTCACAAAAGACCCCACAACAACATCCAAAGCAATGCAGGCCTGTAATTTTTGCCTCAGTTAAGGTCAGCGTTCATGACTCTGCCAAAAGAAAGACACTGGGCAAAAACGACCTGCATGGAGCAATTTTGACGGAAAAAAATCTTGATGGTCTTTGAAAGCTCTTTGGGAAAATATTCTGTGTTCTGACGAGACAGAAGGTGATCTTTTTGGATGGTGGGTGTCCCATGACATCTGGCGTAAAAGTAATGCTGCATTTCAGACAAGATCATCTTCGCGGTGGTAAAATATGGTGGTGGTAGTGTGATGGTCTGGGCCCGTTTTGCTGACTCAGGACCTGGACAACTTGCTGTGATAAATGGAAGATAAATGGAAGAGAAAATATTCTGTATTCTGACGAGACAGAAGGTGATCTTTTTGGATGGTGGGTGTTCCAAGACATCTGGTGTAAAAGTAATGCTCCATTTCATATAAAGATCATCAAAGTAGCGGTAAAATATTAGTGGTAAAATATGGTGGTGGCAGTGTGATGGTCTGGGCCCGTTTTGCTGACTCAGGACCTGGACAACTTGCTGTGATAAATGGAAGATAAATGGACGAGACAGAAGGTAATCTTTTTGGATGGTTGGTGTCCCAAGACATCTGCCGTAAAAGTAATGCTCCATTTCAGATAAAGATCGTCAAAGCAGTGGTAAAATATGGTGGTGGCAGTGTGATGGTCTGGGCCCGTTTTGCTGACTCAGGACCTGGACAACTTGCTGTGATAAATGGAAGATAAATGGACGATACAGAAGGTGATCTTTTTGGATGTTGGGTGTCCCATGACATCTGCCGTAAAAGTAATGCTCCATTTCAGATTAAGATCGTCAAAGCAGTGGTAAAATATGGTGGTGGCAGTGTGATGGTCTGGGCCCGTTCTGCTGACTAAGGACCTGGACAACTTGCTGTGATAAATGGAAGATAAATGGACGAGACAGAAGGTGATCTTTTTGGATGGTTGGTGTCCCAAGACATCTGCCGTAAAAGTAATGCTCCATTTCAGATAAAGATCGTCAAAGCAGTGGTAAAATATGGTGGTGGCAGTGTGATGGTCTGGGCCCGTTCTGCTGACTAAGGACCTGGACGACTTGCTGTGATAAATGGAAGCATGAATTCTGCTGATGGAGAATATCCGTCCATCTGTTGGCGACCTCAAACTGAAAGCAACCAACAAATCCACCTTTGAGTGGCTGAATACCAGCAGAAAGAAGTGATTTAAATCACAGTCGACTGACAGGATATTCAACTTAGTACAACTCAAAGAGTTTGACACAAACCTTCAACATGGTTGTCAAATCCTAAATTGCATGTTTCTCATTTTAACTCTAGGAGAGCCCAGCCGTCCTACGGAGGGAACTCATTTCGGTCGCTTTGTACGCCGCGTTCCTCTGACCTCCATATTGCCTGTCGTTGGCCCAAATAGTGCTCAGTCATGCTGAAGACACACCGACTCTCCGAGTTCACCAACAGCTGTTTTGTGCAGCAAAATAGCTGATGTGTGCTCAAAAAGCCGAGTCGCTGCGGGAATTCAGCATCCACTGTCAAATTTCATCTGCTTGCACTGAAGCAGGGATAAAATGTTAACGACAAAAACAGAGCTCATAAACGATCACTGTTGTTGTGGCACAAAATAAAATCCAACCTGAACCGTAAATAAAATGAACATAATTTATTCTGTACCATTTTTGCAATGCAACTCCATGAGTGACAGGTGACAAGCGGTAATAACGAACACTGTCCAGCCAATGATGGGATCCCGTTGGTAGCCAACCAATCCATTAACAGTCGCTGGTTTGCTGGTCAATATAGTAGCTACTGGTGGAGGGCACACAACAATTGTTTGCTAAACCAGTTTTCCGAGTGGTCAGAATACTTGGATACAGAAAGTGTTACGCCCGAGAACTTGTTTAGTACGCATGTACCACAGAATGGACATTTGAACGTTTTTGGACAGGTGTGATCTGATGGCGTTCACAGAGTTCTAAGGAATTCTCATGTTTATCCATGTGCTCAGAGCAGGGGTGCTCACACTTTTTCAGCATGCGAGCTACTTTTAAAATGACCGAGTCAAAATGATCTACCCACTACAAAAATGCAAAACATCTATTTATTTTCAAATGTATTGAGGATTATTTGTACGTACAATGTATGTTGATGTACCTTACATAACCAAATGAGCCAATATTGCAAAACACACATAATTAACTATTAACATTTTTTGTAATTACCTGAGTTTACTTTGATGACTTGCACTGAATTGAACCAGCCAGGGATGCATAGTCCGGACAGTAGCTGCTGATAGCCAGCCTCAAGCACACTTCCAAATGTTTATCAGTCATGGATAATATCCGTATCATAATATCCGTATAATATTCCATATCCGTATGGAAGTTTTTTGCCTTTTTACTTGGTCCAGTTTTTGCCTTTTTACTTGGTCCAGTTTTTGCCTTTTTACTTGGTCCAGTTCCTTCACTCATTTTAGTGACCATAAACTTTAGCGAGGGCTTAAAATCTGATTCGCCGACTAGCTTAGCACTTTGCATCGCTGTTTACGCATGAGCGGTGACCTAAAGGTCAAAATTCAGTTGTCATCTGACTGGTTGTCCTGTATGTCAATCAAGTAACGGGGATGGATGATAGGCTGACATCGGAAGTTCTGCTGCACTTAGAGACGTTGTTTGATTTAATTGGTCGCCCGAAGGGCAACATTCAGTTGTCATCTGAATGGCTGCCCTGTATGTCAATCAAGTGACGGCATTGATGCTGTGATGATATTTTTTTAATGTCACGCCGCGATCGACCAGCGATCGACCGGTAGATCGCGATCGACTTAATGAGCACCCCTGGCTCAGAAGGAACATGGCCAGCATCCTCACTGAGGTCACCAAGATGGCCGCTGTCCAGAAAAGTCCCATAAGATAGTATTTTGAAGCGAGGCCCTGCATATAAACACTGCGGTTATGACATAGCCCCCATCAGGGAAGACCAAGCGACCTCATCATTCCACTGCAGCGGTGAGTCTTGTAATTATTTCCATTAACAAGGCCCACAGTAGATTTCTAAATCAATCCCATTTCCTAAATGTGGGATGGAAAATAGGGAAGAACGTAGTGTTTTTGAAGCTGCATGTCTACGACAACTAACCAATAACCGCAATTATGTGTGCAATGTAACCTGAAAGGAACGAGCAGTCATTTCTATCCAAGAGTTTTGCTTCAAACAAAAATGGCGTTTGACCCCAATGGTGATGCGCGCCACTGTTGGCATAAAATGCCAAATGTTGCAGAGGTCATCCATGCCGTGTGATTGTGTGTACAGACGGAGAGTAAAATCACAGCTAAGCTGGGAAGCTGAATGAGCAGTGAATGGAAAAGTCAGCCAATGATGGGACAGGCAGAGCATGCGGAAACGCAAGCCACAGCATGTTGGAAGAAAACATGCAGACCGAGGTTATAGCATCCAGACCATTCTTAGTCATATTATTTCTTGTTTTTGAAAATAAAATTGAAATAAATCACCTCTTGCACAAAAATAGGTACACAATAGATCCCTGGTAGCGGTCACTTCCTGTTGGGGAAGTGTGTGTGCGAGGGTTTCTCAGCATGACTTGAGTTATAAATCAAATACCCGCATTGTTTATGTGGTACAGATAGGTGCTGTGTTCTGCATGTTTTATGTATTGTGTTATTTTTGGTTGCACCGTGAGTGATGTAGACATTTGGGCTCGATCCTCGAGCTGGTTGAGGTTTATCGCAGAATGTTTGCTGTGCAACTCAAGTTAAGTTTAGGGCAAATAAGATGTTTTTTTTACTAATAAACACACAATTGGGACTTTTAGACAAACAACCATTCACACTCACATTCATACCTATGGACAATTTGGAGTGGCCAATTAACCTAGCATGTTTTTGGAATGTGGGAGGAAACCGGAGAAAACCCACACATGCATGGGAGGAACATGCAAACTCCACACAGAGATGACCGAGGGTGGAATTGAACCCGGGTCTCCTAGCTGTGAGACCTAACCACTCATGCAGCCCGCCACTATTTTATTTTAAAAATAAAAAATAACACACAGTTACAAATCCCGTAAGTTTGGCTTCTACATGTTGTTTGTTGCGAGCAGCAACCTGTCCCACTTTGTTTGATGGTCCATGAACGCACCATTGTGTGCTAAGTTTCTCCCACACTGTATAGACTTCTGTATTGTATTTTTTTTTTTATGTATTGAGGGTGGAATTGAACCCTGGTCTCCTAGCTGTGAGGTCTGCACGCCAACCACTCGACCACCGTGCAGCCCCTGTTAATAACTAGTGTCTTCATTTGGGGGGAGTTACAGATACTGGCAAACTTCACACAGAGATGGCCGAGGGTGGAATTGAACTCGGGTCTCCTGGCTGTGAGGCCTGCACTGTAACCACTCGTCCACCGTGCAGCCCAAAAGTAATATGTATAGATTTGTGTGTAGTGAATTCTAAGTCGATGCACTGTCCTCTCTTGATTTCTGAAAATGCAGAACCTTTTTTCCTTGACAGACCTGTATTATATAAAATAGTATAATTTATTATTTGTTGTGTTCCCAAACGTGTTCCCAAACACCATCCCCAGTGACAAGTGTTGAGGACCATGCACGGTTATTGTACATAATTTTTTTTTAGCAATTTTGAGGATAGAGTCTAACCACTGCAGGAAGGATCCAGCTTGTTGAGTATGAAGTGTCGATTATCCGACTGGAATTGTATCAAAATGACATATCGTCCAAGCGAGAGGTTTTCACCGCTGTTCCATGCGGGGATGATGGAACACAAATATAAATGAAAGACTCTTAATGCATACAGTAATCATTCAAACGTACTTATTTGTCGATATGATGGACATAGAGCAAGGAACAACTTTCCGCTGTCTCCTTCCTGCTGCGATCTTGCACCGTGAGGCATTCAAGCACACTCGTAATTTTGAGTGTTAGGTGCTATTTTTTTGTCATATTTATTCACGTACCTCCATGGCGACGTGTGCCCCAGTCGGGGACAACTGCCATTGATGATCTGTATCATGAAGTATCAAGTATCTGAGATGAGCTGAAGGCTGAAGGATCGGAGCATCCTGGACCTGGGTAACACCTCAACAGCGCCACAGGCTGGTTGCCCCCATGCCAGACCCAAAGAAAGCAGTGATTATTATTAGTATTGAATACAGTCATTAAATATCATTTATCATTTGAGTATCCCAACATGGAAAGCTTTAAGTCTCGTCTTAAAACCCGCTTTTATTCTCTGGCTTTTAACTCTGAGTGAGTCGTATGGTCTT
Organism: Doryrhamphus excisus; assembly: GCF_030265055.1. Lineage (NCBI taxonomy): Eukaryota > Metazoa > Chordata > Actinopteri > Syngnathiformes > Syngnathidae > Doryrhamphus > Doryrhamphus excisus. The sequence continues at coordinate 2,498,753 of NC_080471.1, forward strand.
GTGTCTTTTAGTTCATACTTTTTATTTTAATTGTTTTTTTTTTTATACTTTTGTTGCTTTGCTTCTTTTTTTTAATATTTTAATATCTATTTTACTACTTTATTTCTTATTTGATCTTTTAGTTTTGGATTAAATTCAATTTATTTATTGTATTTTATTTGTACTTTTTATTTTACTAGTCTGTGCAGCACTAAACTGTTTATAAAATGTGCTATATAAATAAAGTGGATTGGATTGGATCATTTTCAGTTCATGATTCAATTTTTTGGACATGGCTCTGTATATGTTCACACATTTATCTCAGGATTCCTGAGCGGTCAGTAAGTCTGCAGGCTTATCAGACCGATGAGGACACAATTAGAGTGCTTGTGTGGAGGGAAGAGCTCCTTCCTTGCACACCCTAGTAATAACAATCCCTGTTGGACATTTTTTGCCTGGCACAGATTAGATCAGGGCCTGAGTCTGATGCTTTGGTTTGTGTTTTAGCATTGAAAGTCTTTAGCTTTTACCATTTGGAGGCCCTCTCTCCTTTGGGAACGCTCAGTTGAGCTGCAGGGAAAGTCCGACTGCAACACACACTGGTCTGAAACGCCAGGATGTGCCGACAGGAAACGACCTAGACCTTTGGAAGTCATTAGAGCCTTCATCTGATAGCGCAGGGGTCCACTTCAGCAGCTCCCATCACCGTCATGGGCCCCCGACTCCACTCTTTCTCGTGCATGTGTCGATGCCTCCAAGGCTGACTGGAGCTTTTAACCTCACTACTGGTGATTTCTCTTTCCTTTTCCTGATGAATTATTACCCAGTTAACCCCGGGCTCACACTGAATCCGTCACAGCTCCGTTGCGGCCACTGGAAGAATTTCACAAGATTGAAATCCCTGGTGTAAACTCACACTAGCTCCATGTGGTGCAGCTCCATGTGGTTCCGTCAGCCGTACGGCACAACGGAAATAACTGACTTGGGGTGAAAAGTAGTAGTATTTTCTGGAGTATTTCCTCAGAAGAAAACACAAATATTAAGTGTAGGCTAGGGGTCGGCAACCTTTACCATCTAGCTGGAGCCTATCCCAACTGACTTGGGGTGAAAAGTAGTAGTATTTCTGGACTATTTCTTTAGCAGAAAACACAAATGTTAAGTGTAGGCTAGGGGTCGGCAACCTTTACCATCTAGCTGGAGCCAATCCCAACTGACTTGGGGTGAAAAGTAGTAGTATTTTCTGAAGTATTTCTTTAGAAGAAAACACAAATGTTAAGTGTAGGCTAGGGGTCGACAACCTTTACCATCTAGCTGGAGCGTATCCTGACTGACTTGGGGTGAAAAGTAGTAGTATTTTCTGAAGTATTTCTTTAGAAGAAAACACAAATGTTAAGTGTAGGCTAGGGGTCGACAACCTTTACCATCTAGCTGGAGCCAATCCCAACTGACTTGGGGTGAAAAGTAGTAGTATTTTCTGGAGTATTTCCTCAGAAGAAAACACAAATATTAAGTGTAGGCTAGGGGTCGGTAACCTTTACCATCTAGCTTGAGCGTATCCCGACTAACTTGGGGTGAAAAGTAGTAGTATTTTCTGAGGTATTTCTTTAGAAGAAAACACAAATGTTAAGTGTGGGCTAGGGGTCGGCAACCTTTTACCATCTAGCTGGAGCGTATCCCGACTAACTTGGGGTGAAAAGTAGTAGTATTTTCTGAGGTATTTCTTTAGAAGAAAACACAAATGTTAAGTGTGGGCTAGGGGTCGGCAACCTTTACCATCTAGCTGGAGCCAATCCCAACTGACCTGGGGTGAAAAGTAGTAGTATTTTCTGGAGTATTTCTTTAGAAGAAAACACAAATGTTAAGTGTAGGCTAGGGGTCGGCAACCTTTACCATCAAAAGAGCCATTTTACATCCCCCACAATCCAAAAACAATATCTTATAAACTTTCAAAAGTGGGAATCGTTCTTAATTTTTAAGTAGACTAAAGTTTTAAGTAGAATACAACAAATTGTTATTCTGCTTCTTTGTTGGCATGTTTAAAGGTGAATTGTGAACGTGTGATGCATTCACTGGTAACATGATATGCATGTTTGAAATAAACCAACCTAAAGTAAACACTACTTAAGGCACGCGTACTGCAGCGAGAGGCACAGACCACTAGTCCAGCAATGGGGGGGGGGGGGGGGGGGGGGGTAACTAAATTTTTAAACATATGCCATTTTAGCACTTTAATTATTGAAAGCTCCCAGTGAGGCGTGAATAACTTGGGCATAATGCAGCCCCAGAGAAATGTTAGCATCACACAGTATATCCTGCAGATTTGGACTGTTTGCTACGAAGGTGAAGAAAAAGACAGCGAGTGTTGAGTTGCATCAGGCGGCAAGGATGTGGCAGCACGAGAACAAGTTCATCCAGAAGATGACCTCAATTTACAGAGGAGCGATTTATTCAACGAGGCTTCCAGATGAGGGAATCCCGTTGATCAGCGAGCATGTCCGAGCAGATTAGAGCGCCAGGTGCTACCGATGTCCTTGTCTTCACCTTAGACCCCCAGATTCGCCCAAAAAAGACCTGCTGGATGTGATGTCATGTATTTGAAGGAATTATTACTGTACTGCAGGTCGGTTGTCTCAAATCATGTTCAAGCCTCATTTCAATGAGAACATGGATGGCACTTTGCTTTGCCTTTAAAGGCTAACACAGATGTGCTGGTGCAGTGTGTGTGTGTGTGTGTGTGTGTGTGTGTGTGTGTGTGTGTGTGTGTGTGTGTGTGTGTGTGTGTGTGCATGTACCAGGCTTTTATAAACACCACCGTCAATGTTCACTGTTCACACAAATTGAAGCAAATCGCCTTAAAAAAAAACACATGAGGCATTGGATAAAGATTACTGTTGGATTCATGGAGCATTTTAAATGCTATTTTACACAACGGAGCAACGCATTTTAGATGATTTTCTAATTAAGGTTGCATCCACATGTCCAAAAGGAGTAGGAAGAAGCAAAGCTTATTAAATCCTGCCCTTCCATCTGGTACTTTTACAATCACTAACGGTTACATTTGTTCACTTCCTGCTTTCCTAATATGATTTATGTATTTTTAAATTTAATTTAATTTAATTTAATTTAAATTTTAAATTTTAAATTTTAAATTTTAAATTTTAAATTTTAAATTTTAAATTTTAAATTTTAAATTTTAAATTTTAAATTTTAAATTTTAAATTTTAAATTTTAAATTTAAAATTTTAAATTTTAAATTTTATTTTTATTTGTATTTTTATTTTTATTTTTATTTTTATTTGTATTTTTATTGTCACGTACCGAAGTACTCAGTGATATGATCATCCAATGCCATAATGTGTACCATAGTGCGTGTCAATATAGTGATATATATAGCACATCATGACTGGTTCAAGACTCTTCATCCTTGTATTTAGCAAACATCAACTGCTTGTATTGTTTCTTGAATTGGCTCATCGTTGTGCATTGTTTGATTTCCTTACTCAATCCATTCCATAGTTTGATTCCACATACTAAAATGCTATGGCTAGCATAACGTAGGGTGAATGAAATGTGTCTTCTGTGGAAAAAAAAGACTATTTTTGGAAAGTATCTGAGGATCCACTGTGGATTTTCGTTGTTGCAGAGACGGTGATAGCGTTTCCTGTAGCGGGCCATGCTGGAGTTCGAGTTGAAGCACTTATTGTATTGCGCAGTACCTCATGAACAGCAGGGAGTGTGCCCCCCCACCCCCCCACCCCTGTTTACAATGTCCCAGCTTAACCAAATGACAACTGTAAGCTGTTTGAGAGGTTTCTCATTTTTGTCTGTTTACTTAAGGCAGCCTTTCCACCATTAAATGACGTCAAAGAGCCACTGCCAAAGACTAAATAGGGCTTTGAAAGTCCATACCCCCCCCCCCCCCCCAACCCCCCTTATATATATTCAATTTAAGAGGCTCTAAGACTTTGCCTTAAAAAGTCTGTGTTTGGGGTACAGTGCAGCTGAGGTGTTTGTCGTAAAAGAGCGCCAGAGAACGAGGCCGCCATGTGGCCCCTCGCTTCCTTCTTTCTTTGAATCCGACAACGGCCTTGGCGAGTGTCGGCGCCGTGCTCCGCCGCCACGGTGATGCGGCTAAACACTACAACAGCAGGAGATGCACGGCGGCTTAAAAGCCTCCCTGCCACATAAACGCTACAAGGAAGAAAGACGAGGAGAAAGGCTGCCGTGCGAGATGCTAACTGATTGGACTCGTGGGACCTGACCCAGTCCGCTGCAGCTCTTTCTCAAGGACAGGAAGTCCTCTTGTCTCTGCTTAGATGATCTTTGCTTTTTATGGCCGTCGCTGCTCCAAGGTTACAATTCATCTCCACCTTTTCATAACATAAAGCCAGTACAGTAAACTCTCACCACTCCTTAGGATCCTTAGGATCCTTAGATCCCTACCGCCTTAGTGAGGATAAGCGGCATAGAAAACGGATGGATGGAACCCGACTCCAACGATGGGGTGTACTATAACCAATGAACCGCCATAAATGAGGGATTACTGTCATTTCCAAAACATCCAAGATGAAGGATCAGTCCAAGGTCTAACTGCGATCTTGGCTCCTTCGCTGTTATACCCCAAATTCTTCTTTTGAATCCTCCCATGATTGTTTGTGTCTGTGCACCTCATCCCTCCCTGCGCAGACAGACACATTCTCTAATAGCATATTTATGTACACCCCTGCAGGAGGAAGTACTAAGGCTGTCTGCCAGTGTCGCTAAATTACTACAATACAGTACATAAAGTACCGTGCAAAATGTCTTAGGCAACATTAGGTACAAGGCAGGAATCAGCACCCGCAAACACAGAGTCCATGGTTCTCGCTCTAAAAAAGGGAGCCACTTCCAGGTTGGGGATGAGATCCTGCTAGGGACACCTCCCAGACTCCTCCCCGAGGAGGTGCATGTTCAGGGCACATTGGAGTGGGTGGAGGCCTTAGGGTAGACCCAGGATACATTGGAGAGACTATAGTATGTGTAGAACTGGCCCGGGAGTTGGAAGTTGTCAGGGAGGGGGGGAGTCTGGGCACCCCTAATGAGGCTTCCCACAACCGGATGGATCAATGTTGGTTTTTGTATCTTTAAAGGAGACCCTGATTCCTTCATTTTTTCTCTATGTGACAATCATTCATGTCAATTTCATGAATATTGGTAATGGTAATGGTAATGGTAATGGCAAAGGCAAAGGCAAAGGCAAAGGCAATGGCAATGGCAATGGCAATGGTAATGGTTTTATTTCATTTGAACATGCATCAGATTCCAATTGAGTGCATCCCATAATCAGTTCCCAGTTCCACATGTCCGAAAGGAGTAGGAAGAAGCAAAGCTTATTAAATCCTACCCTTCCATCTGGTACTTTTACAATCACTAACTGTTCCAGAAATGTATTTTCCTTCCTTCACACCATCTATTTGTATTTGCTAGTGCGTGTCTTCTTTCTGCTGTTAGCAAACAGCATGATTTTAGTTTTATTTAGGTTCAAGGACAATCTATTGTCATCAAAGCATCTTTTTAGTGTGACCATTTCTTCTCTGATCTTTCTAATGATTTGGTCTGTACTCCCCTCCAGAACAAAAAGCAGTGGTATCATCCACAAATAATACCATCCTTAAGTCTTTTGTGACTTTGGAGATATCATAAATGTACAAGTTGAACAGTTTTGGTCCCAGTATTGACCCCTGGGGAACTCCGCACATAATATATGAACTTGCAGATGTGTATTCTCCCAGCTTTACGTATTGCTTCCTGTCAGCTAAGTAGCTTTTGACGCAGTTCAGAACTAATCCTCTTATTCCGTACCTACCTTTCTTTCGATAAGAGTTACAGTTACCATTTGGACCATCTATCAACATTGTATATTCAAAGAACCAACAATAATATGGAGTAATTAAACGCTATCCCTCCATCGGGTACTTTTACAATCAGTAACTGTTACATTTGTTTTCCTCCCACATTCCAAAAACATGCTAGGTTAATTGGCGATTCCAAATTGTCCATAGGTATGAATGTGAGTGTGAATGTTTGTTCATACGGCATACTGTAAATTGGAAAAATCATCACAATGATTACTGCACTCAAACACCAAATTTTGTGCTAATTTTGAATATGAAGGAATAAACGGACTGAACGGATGGATTGAATTACGTACATCCACAGGAACCCGCCGAGTGTACTTTTACTACACCACATTCTTGCTGATGCTGTTTGTTCCTTTCATCCTATCCTTGTCACAATTAAATGTAATTAAATTAAATTAAATTAAATTAAATTAAATTAAATTAAATTAAATTAAAATTAAATTAAATTAAATTAAATTAAATTAAATTAAATTAAATTAAATTAAATTAAATTAAATTAAATTAAATTAAATTAAATTAAATTAAATTAAATTAAATTTAATTAAATTTAATTTAATTTGTTGTTAGCACGCAGGTCACACAGCTAGGAGACCCTCCATCGGGTACTTTTACAATCAGTAACTGTTACATTTGTTCACTTCCTGCTTTCCTAATATAGTTTCCTAATATTGAACTACACATTCATTTAGAAATCATGTATTTCATGCGTTGCCTTGGAAGTTGATGTAGTGTAATAGAAAAGTCTGGACTAAAAACAATAGTCCAGTGTGTTGGTTTGTCTATGGAAAATTGGTCTTACTTCCGAGCTGACCCACTGAAGGCATCCTTACTTCAGTTGCGTTGCATATCTGTGAATTATAGTGTATAGACTGGTCATATATTTAATTTCATTTCATATTATCTGCAAAGTGTATTTGTATATAACTCTGGGTACAATTGTTGATTTGTTAATACTTGGGTTGTTAGCTTATATTATCTTATTAGCTGATCTTTCAATTGAAAATGGTTATAATATTTCTAGATCCTCCAAAATGACAGAAATTGTCCCACTTACAACATAAGTATTGTGCAATAGACCAATAGAAACGCTGCATGCATTTTGTTGTTTACATGCTGGAAAGTTGCTATGAAGCACTTTGACCATGAACCCGTGTTTCCCTCACAAGTGAAAGGGGCCTAAGAATGTGTTTCTAGGCCTGTGGCATCCCTCATGTTTACAAAAACATGCGAAGTGCTGTTGAAAACACGTGGAAGTGGGTCGGCAGCGCTCATGGCCATTCATAGCTGGCCCAGATGCCCGTATATGAAAGCTGACTTTTGTGTGCTGGTCTAACCTGGTACAAGGTGGATGCCGGTGTTTTTCCTGGCACGCTCGCTTGTCCAAACACCGACGCATTAGGACGAGCGACGTGCCGTGTCAAACTGTGACACGGATTGAACGAGGAAGCACGTAGCGCATTATTTCAGGCACATGCGGAATATCCTGCTTGGTCTGAGCAGGGAAACTTTTATTTGAAATATTTAGAACTACTTTGCAACTTTCCCGACTCCTGGACATACTGTATGTGCAATAAATGAGTGCCCCCCACCCCCCCCTCACTCCCTCCCTTCCACAAAGCACAGAATTGCATTATTCATCTGAGGAGTGTTTCAACATTCCCTCTTTCTGTGCCCCCAGCGCTGCCACCCACACCCCGGAATGATGTTCTAATTCAATTTCAATATTCTGCCCCATCACTCTCTCTGTGTTTGCATGCCGAAAACACATCATATGTTTTTTACCTTCACATGTCGAGGCATTTTAGGCTTAAAAGAAGACTATACGTATGTGCTGCCATGTTGTTCTTTTTGTGTGAAGACAGAGAATAAAGCATTTTTAGCATAGTGCATTGTGTCTGGGAATGTTGACGTTGTATTCCATTGTTGGATCGGTATTTGCAATAAAAGTGACTGTCAATTAGGTTAGATTAGATTCAGCTCCAGAACTCTTGTTTGCGACACAATGCAGGTTAAAGCCCGAAATAATACACACGCTTATTAAGTGCGTAGAACGATAATGTCGGAATCGGTGGAATCGGAGTCACGGTCTGGCCAGTCAACCGTGGCACGTTCAAAGGCCTCCGAGCAAAGTGGGAAATCCCAGCACTTGACAAGGACTAAAGACATAAACATATCAAAATTGTGGGCTTTCTAACGGTAGGACATTTAGGCTGTCCATTTGACTTGATTATTGATTAATTAGTACACAACTTATGGTGAATTGGATGTGTTTTCTGCAACAACAAAAAAAAATCAGCCTTTTTGGGGGGGGTGGGGGGGATCTGAGAATGTTTGTTGTATGTCTCAGTGAATATCATTTAGGGCAGGGGTGCTCACACTTTTTCAGCATGCGAGCTACTTTTAAAATGAGCGAGTCAAAATGATCTACCCACTACAAAAATGCAAAACATCTATTTATTTTCAAATGTATTGAGGATTATTTGTACGTACAATGTATGTTGATGTACCTTACATAACCAAATGAGCCAATATTGCAAAACACACATAATTAACTATTAACATTTTTTGTAATTACCTGAGTTTACTTTGATGACTTGCACTGAATTGAACCAGCCAGGGATGCATAGTCCGGACAGTAGCTGCTGATAGCCAGCCTCAAGCACACTTCCAAATGTTTATCAGTCATGGATAATATCCGTATCATAATATCCGTATAATATTCCATATCCGTATGGAAGTGATATGTTTTTTGCCTTTTTACTTGGTCCAGTTTTTGCCTTTTTACTTGGTCCAGCTCCTTCACTCATTTTAGTGACCATAAACTTTAGCGAGGGCTTAAAATCTGACGCAATTCGCCGACTAGCTTAGCACTTTGCATCGTTGTTTACGCATGAGCGGTGACCTAAAGGTCAAAATTCAGTTGTCATCTGATTGGTTGTCCTGTATGTCAATCAAGTAACAGGGATGGATGATAGGCTGACATCGTAAGTTCTGCTGCACTTAGAGACGTCGTTTGATTTGATTGGTCGCCCGAAGGGCAACATTCAGTTGTCATCTGAATGGCTGCCCTGTATATCAATCAAGTGACAGCATTGATGCTGGGATGATATTTTTTTAATGTCACGCCGCGATCGACCAGCGATCGACCAGTACCACCTCCGCGATCGACCGGTAGATCGCGATCGACTTAATGAGCACCCCTGATTTAGGGTAATCCTTCATTTATTGCTATTAATTTGTCCCAGACCCGCCTGTGATAAGTGAATTTCTGTAAAGTAAAACTCTGTGGAATATTTTTGTAGAGTTAATGTTTATGACCTTTTAAATACAGTTTTAGCATTATTAGAGCCCTTTAGAATGTGAAATAACACCCCTATAGTCAACCTTGCACTCAAATTATATATTTGTATTATATTAATTTGTGTTATATTAGATAAAATACGGCATTTATGACAGAAATAAGACATGTGTGTGTTACTATAAATGTGTTCTGTCGGGGAGCTGAGTGGCAGGCAGACAGGAAGTGATTTTTATTAGGGATTGTTGTGCCAGTTGTGAAATCATTCAAACCTGTAATAAAAGGCTGTTGTTTCGGCAATCAAGCCTGGTAGATTGAATAGACCACATTCTTGCTGATGCTGTTTGTTCCTTTCATCCTATACTTGTCACAATTTAATTTAATTTAATTTAATTTAATTTAATTTAATTTAATTTAATTTAATTTAATTTAATTTAATTTAATTTAATTTAATTTAATTTAATTTAATTTAATTTAATTTAATTTAATTTAATTTAATTTAATTTAATTTAATTTAATTTAATTTAATTTAATTTAATTTAATTTAATTTAATTTAATTAACTGACTAATTGAAGGGCTGCACGGCGGACGAATGGTTAGCACGCAGGCCACACAGCTAGGAGACCCGAGTTCAATTCCACGCGTGGGTTTTCTCCGGGTACTCCGGTTTCCTCCCCCATTCCAAAAACATGCTAGGTTAATTAGCCACTCCAAATTGTCCATAGGTATGAATGTGAGTGTGAATGGTTGTTTGTCTATATGTGCCCTGTGATTGGCTGGCCACCAGTCCAGGGTGTACCCCGCCTCTCGCCCGAAGACAGCTGGGATAGGCTCCAGCACCCCCTGCGACCCTGGTGAGGATAACAGTAGAAAATGAATGATTTCGGTGATTTTCACATACCACGGTGCTTAACTTATTTTTTCACTACAAAGGCAATATTACCTGCGGCGTAAATAAAGGACACTGGGACTGATTCATTGTGTTTCCATCGTATCTGATGAAAAAAAATGGTTGACCAGCATCCTGGAACGATGGATCGTATTTAACTCTGACTTTCCCTGCAGGATGTTTGTGTCAGACAAATGACCGTATTTTTTTTCTTGATCATGAACTACCCTTCGCTTCTCTTTCACTCAGCATGCTGCTTTGTGGATGTTGTTGCCAGTGTATTCATGTTCATGTTCATGTTCATGTTCATGTGCAGATGGATGACTGTGCCACTGCAGAATATGGCGCCTGTGTGTGTGTGTGTGTGTGTGTGTGTGTGTGTAGATGGATGTCCGCATCACCTCAGTGCATGGAAACTTGGCCCGGGGCCAACCGTGTGCCCACGGGGGCTGGTAAACACACCGGATGGATCTCACTCTGGACATAATACGTATATACTCATTTCCATCACTTCACTTAGCTCCCCAAATATGTATTAGCTGCATACCGGCTGGGAAGTTGACTTTATGTTGGGGATGCACTCGTGCGTATTTTGGATATCTGCCAATACCGACACTCTTCCGATAGCAGAGCTATTTTTGATTTGATGTGAGGCTGCAATAAACTCTTCCATAAACTCTTCCATACAATATAGTGTCAATATTTCCATGTATGGGACATCTTGTGTTGGGGATATTCAATATGGCGTTTATATGACGTCATTTGAGGGCGGCACGGTGGTAAAGGGGTTAGCGCGCAGACCTCACAGCTAGGAGACCAGGGTTCAATCCCACCCTCGGGCATTTCTGTGTGGAGTTTGCATGTTCTCCCCGTGCATGCGTGGGTTTTCTCCGGGTACTCCGGTTTACTCCCACATTCCAAAAACATGCTAGGTTAATTAGCCACTCCAAATTGTCCATAGGTATGAATGTGAGTGTGAATGGTTGTTTGTCTATATGTGCCCTGTGATTGGCTGGCGACCAGTCTAGGGTGTACCCCGCCTTACGCCCGAAGACAGCTGGGATAGGCTCCAGCACCCTCGCGACCCTCGTGAGGAAAAGTGGTAGAAAATGAATGAATGACGTCATTTGTAGATCAGTGGTCAGCAGTCATGGCCAGCAAGGCCTTCTCTGCTGGCCTAAACACAATCAGAAGCACTAACCTACATTTACAACTATTTTGACTCGTGTGCCGCATTGAAAAAAATTGTCAGGGGGGGCAGAGTATATATTTAACGCACACACACACATAAAACTGCAATTTTTTAGATTTTTTTTTCTCAAAAAACAGCCCCATTTGCTACTATGTATGTGACAAGGGCCAGCATTCCTGATTCTGAAGGCCCAGGTCAGATTACATAGAAGCTGATTGGACATTTTTCTTGAATTATTTGTCTAATTTTATGTGTAAAAGTGTTATGCTATCAGCTGTATGTTCTCATGTACCTTTTTTTTCAGGAGCCCTTTAAACATCAAAATATGTAATTTAATTTTACATTTTTTTTTTTTTTTTACTAAATAAGACTTGCAAGTCGTGTGTGCCAGTTTGTATGTTGAAAGTTGAAATACTTTTGAAAGTAACTAGCGGGCCGGATTCAAACGCTTGCTGGGCGGCATGTGGCCCCCGGGCCGTAGTTTGCCCACCCCTGATTTACAATGTCAATATTTTCATGGAGTAGCCTGTTTCTTGGCCGCGCTGCTTCCAGTAATGTATTTTTATGTTCCATGTATTTTTCTCTTGTCCAATCAGATGTCAGCTTCTATGTAATCTGACCCGGGCCTTCAGAATCAGGATTGCTGGCCCTTGTCACATACATAGTAGCAAATGGGGTTGTTTTTTGAGAGAAGAGAAAAAAAATATTCCCTGTAGAGTTTTATGATTCTGAAAGTATACACATGTACTCTTTTGTTTGAAAGTATCTTTTCTCTCTTTCTCTTATCTCCACTTTGTTTCTGTTTCTGTCATCACAAAGTACAGTAGTGGGAAAAGAAACCACATTGTCTTTACTCCCACATCCCTCCAAAAAAACACACACATGTGGACCTGGTAAAACAGATGTTATCGCGATGTGCAGCCAACATGTGGAGCCGGCAGCCGTCCACTTCACCACCGAGGTGATGAACAGGACCAGATCTCATCCTGCTCATGTCGGAACCCCGCTGTTAGCACCTCTTCCTCGCCCCGTTCTTCACTAATCATAACTGACAGGGGTTACATTAGAGCCCTGTTTCTTGCATTTAGTCATATTTGACTATTCTCTAAGGCAGGGGTGGGCAAACTTTTTGACTTGTGGGCCGCATTGATTTAACAACATTGACGGGGGGGGGCCAGAATATAATATTTTACACGTAACGGTCAATTTTTACACGTATATTTCACACACGTTTTACATGTAAAAGTGTCATGCAATCTGCTATATGTGCACTTTGAAATTATTTATTTGATATAAAGTGTGTTAGAAATTAAATGTATAATAATAATAATAATGATTATTATTGTTATTTAATAATTATTTTTATTTAGTACTATTATTAATTAATATCATTAATATTAATAATTATTTTTAATTTAATATTATTAATGGTAATAATTAGTAATATTTTATTGATTGTATTATTAATATAATTATTATTTATTTAATATTATTGGAAAATATATATTTTTTATATTTATTATTATTATTATTATGTGCTTGTGTCCCTTTTTTTAGGAGCATTTTGTAAACAACAGACCATATCAAATAACAAAATTGATAAACCAGCTACTTCAACCATCAAAAGGTTGGCTCAAGCCATGATGCCAGGTTGTATGCTGAGTTTAAATGAAATACTTGGGAAAGAACAGGCGGGCCGTATTCAAGCACTTGGCGGGCCGGATGTGGCCCCCGGGCCGTAGTTTGCCCACCCCTGCTCTAAGGACCCCTGGCAATCAAGCTGCCTCCCCTTTTCTCTTCAATTGCCGTTGTTCACTTCAGTGAAGCATAAACACATATCAATTGAGGGATTATTTTTTTTAAATACCGGTACCTGTATGTTATACATTTGACCTTTATTATCATGAATTTATTCATTAGAACCGACCTATGGTGAATGAGATGTGTTTTTTGTAGAAAAAAACATTTTTTGGTGGGCAAAAATACACAAATATGCGACAATCCACTGTATACAGAATTATCAATTTTCTAGTGCATGTGAAAATATGCTTCAGCCTCCCAGAAGGAGGCATTACTTCCAAGGAGGGGGCCTTTGTTCTTTGTGGGGGGGGAGGAAAAGAAGATCAAATAGGACGTCTTTTACCGCATACGTCATCACAACATGAATGGTGCAGGCCTGTTTTTCCGTCCACGTTGTTTCAGGCAAGAAGCCACCAAAGCGCTAGCATGAACGCGTGCACACACCCGTGCACTCGTGAGAGCCTCATGCTGAAACATTGATGCAAAACGTCCGCTGTGACGAAACGCATCATCTGTGACACTTAAAGTCAGATGAATATTTCAATGACCGGAGCGGAGTGGGAGACGTCAAGTCAAGCTAAGCGGGCTGTGGGAGGTTCAAGCACATTACGTTTTGCTTGCATGCGAGAGCGTCGCGTTTGTGACGTCAACGTCCACTTTTGGGCCGACGCAAATCTCTTTACGTCAAAGTCATTTATTTATATTGCTTTTAGTGTCGGGTATGGTTACATGTTTTTTCTTTGTTATGTCTCTGTTTGATGTTTGTGCTAAAAGGGCTAGCATGAATGAAAACAAATATGTACACTACCGCTCAAACGTTTGGGATCACTTGCAAATGTCAAAAAGAAAAACACATTTTCATGCATTTTGCTGACATTTTTTCCATTTCTCAAACATTTTTATCCATTTCACAAACAATGAAAATGAATGAGATGATTTTCAAAGAAGGATGTCCATTTTTGCATAGAGGCCTACTATCAAAAACTGTCAGTCCTCCGCATCAATCTCCTGGTATGGCTGCTAATCCAAGTTAAGAGTAGTAGATTATTAGAAAACCCATCGAAAAAATATCTTACCATGTTGTTAACAACTCCCTTCAGAGAGCAGCACAAACTGGGTCTAACAAGGACAGAAAAACGCTGCACAAATGTGCCAGAAGACAAATATCTGAGAGTGTGTAGTTGAAGACAAAGACGCCTCACAGGTCGTCCACCAGTGTCAGTATCAACAGTGAAGCAGCGACTTCAGAATGCTGGACTTTTTAGCAGGACTGCCAAGAAAAAGTCAGATCTCAGACTGACCAAAAAAATGTCCAAGTGATCCCAAACTTTTGAGCGGTAGCGTACGTTAGCACTGGATGGTCATCAAAACTTACCTTTATGACCCAACACGACGTGAAAGAAAGATGGGAAAAATACAATACAGAAGTCTATGCAATGTGGGAGAAAATTAGCACACAATGGTGCGTTCAAGGACCATCATACAAAGTGGGACGGGTTGCTGCTCGCAACAAACAACATATACGTAGAAGCCAAAGCTATGGGATTTGTAACTGTGTGGTATTTTTTATTGTTAAAATTAATAGTAGCGGGCTGCACGGTGGTCGAGTGGTTAGCACATAGCTCACTGCTAGGAGACCCGAGTTCAATTCCACGCTCGGCCATTTCTGTGTGGAGTTTGCATGTTCTCCCCGTGCATGCGTGGGTTTCATCGTTGTGACTTTTACCTAATGTGGTGTGTTCAGTTTCAAAGGGAGGTGAATTCACTCCACCATTTTTTGTATTTGAGCGTTTTTTTTTTTTGCTTCCCTTCGCTGAGGACGTTTGTTTTCGGTGGCAGACTCAACCGAACCGTTTTTTTTTTTTTCCAGTGCATCGTGAACTTATTTTGAGAGCATGTCCTTTCCATTGAGCAGAGCAGCTTTTTAAAGTGTAAAGGCAGATTTGTTTGCTAGCATTACCCGTTACGGTACTGGTCTCTCTTTCACTCCGCAAGGCCCAGCTACCAACCATGGTGGTACCCGGCCTGCGGGAGAAAGTCCGGGAGTCATTAAGCTGCCAATAAAAATGTCTATTTTGATCCCCTTCTCCTGTAAACTCATCTGCTAGCTTTATATTATGATTTTGGATCAACATTTGCCATAAAAGTGACAATTAGATTCAGCTTCAGCACACTCTTCTCAATATGCCCCCCCCCCATACACACTTAGATTTTAAAGTCTGTCATCAGTCAGTGAAAGTTTGCACTTTCAGTGTCTCACAATGACGGTGCATTCAAGGACCGCCGAACAAAGTGCGACATCTCAGCGCTTGGCAAAAAAAAAAAAAAAAACTGGAAGAGAATATGAATCAATACTGAATCCTGACTGTGTTTTTGCCCCCCCCCCCCCCCCCATTAATGTTAGTCTATTCCCAAAATTGATATTTGCAGTATTGAAATGTACTCCACTAAATTACTGTACAAAGTACTGCGAGTCTAAAATGTATGGTTTTACATCCCATCAGTGATACTTTGAGGCCAACGCCTGCTGGGCTGGCTGAGAGAGGATTTGAGGGGCTTTTCGCCGCGTTGCAGAGTCGGAACTCGGGGGTGTGAAACGAGCTCACGGTTGCTCGGAGAGCTGCTGACAATCGGACTTTTCCGAACCTCCACACGACCTGACGGACACCCTCTCAATCACTCGGCTACGCTTCTCCCAACCCGGGAAAGCAACGCGATCGAGGCAGCATTTGGACAAGGAATGCACCGGCAAGGACGACCGGGAGCGTTTTTAATTCACAGTTGGTGACTTTTCCGGCGCAGCCTTTTAGCGCAGCCACGCCGCCGAGGAGGCTGCCGTGCGCAACAAAGGAATGGCTGACCGAGGATCCGTGCATTGGGTGTGTATAACTGACACCTGGAAGGGCGTAGCAGAGAACGCGGCGTCCAGTAACGGCGGATGTCCACGCGTAAAGCAGCGCAGTCTCCCCTCCTCACGCATGCCATAAAGCGCGTTTGCAGAGCGGCGTCCCCCCCCCCGAGCACAGCGCCGTAGATGCACCGTCGACTGGCTCCTATTTCCTCCGGACATGCCTGCACATTTGGAGGGTGCGTGTGCGCAGAGCGGTGCGGCAGAAAAAGGCTCCCGCGCTTCCAGCCGCAACGGTTACGCGCAAACACGTGTCGTCCCACTGAGCCGCGACCCACTCTGCGCGTCGCCGTGGGCCCGAGTGTGGAGTTGCGGCGGAGTGGGCTGCGCGGTGTGTGCGCTTCTGCTGGCCGCGCTGCTGAGGTGCGCACACTGGAGCTGTGAGCGCGCACTCCCGCAGTCCTGCGTTCGTCCTCACTCGCTCGCAGGCTGCCTCGCCGAGCTGCTGCTCGCTTGCTGGGCTGCGCTCTCGCCCTTCTTCGCCCTCCCGTGTGCCTTCTTCTGGCTCGGCGTCTACCTGATCCGCTGCGGGGTTCTGCTCCAAACCGCGCTCTCGCTGCTCACCTTGTTCCACCTGGCCGAGGCGGCGGCGTGGAGCCTCCTGGACGGACCACGCGAGGCTGCGGTCCTGCTGGTGCTCGTATGCGTGGCCGGCGGCGCTCTGATGATCGCGCGTCTGGACCGGGGCGCCTCTGTGGTCGTGGTCATCAGCGTCGTCCGCACCGTCTCCCTCCTGTCGCTGCACAAGGTTCGGTCCGCTTGGAGGCCGTACGTGGCGTACCTGCTGGGAGTGCTTGGCATCCTGCTGGCGAGGTATGCTGACAGGCTCCTTGCCGGTCAAGGGAGACTCAAAGAGGGCTGCACCCCCGTGACTGGAGCCAAGGAAGACGTCCCTGCATTTAAAAGGCGCAGGAGGTCCAGTTCGGTGATAGCCTCAGACATGGCGCACAGTCAGTCCAACAGCAAGTCACATCGCAGGACTTCTCTGCCATGCATCCAGAGGGACCAGGTAAGAACCCCCCATTCCTGACCTCCATGTCTGCTCTGGTGCTGTGGTGCTTTATTTTATGAATATTGGCCATGTTGGAATGTTTTTATTATTAAGGATTGTGCAGCTGTTATGTCATGGAAGTCCACCTGATGCTTTGGTGTTATTTCCATATTCCATGTTTTGGTTGGATTTATTTTTTCAAGCTGTTTTGCTGCCATTATCATATTAGTAAGGCGTCACGTTTTCTCATTTTAGGCCTTTTTGCATTTTTTGCTATTTTGCACTCAATGCTGGATTTTCCTACATTTTGCAAAACTAAACTGACATTTGGGAAGTTGAGTTGAGTTGGGAAAGACGGCCTTCACGTTAAAATCGTGTTGCAAAAAGGACTCTTTGAAAAAAAAAAAAAAAGAGGTCATGGATGATTTTTCTTTTCTTCTTGTCACATATTTTCTCCATCTAATTAGTCAATTAAAAGCAGAAATGATGTCACTGATTGAGGTGCTGCCCTCGGAGCCATCCCATCATGGAACATCAATGAGGGGCTGAGTGTGAATGGGAGACTTTTTAGGTTTCATCAAAGCTGTGTGTGTGTGTGTGTGTGTGTGTGTGTGTGTGTGCACGCTGGGCTAATAGCCGGTCGGCCCACTTAGAGCTGCCCTCAGCCTCTCTGGGCTAGTTAGCACTTTAGTGGTCCTGTTTGTTTTTCTAGCGGTCACACACACACACACACACACACACATGCAAAGACTCCCATTTTGCATTTGTAATGACATTCTTTTGCACGGTCCCGTTTTGTCAAGGTTAGCATACTTTGAAGTGTATCGATGAGTTTGGATTTGCAAACACGTGGCTGAATATTTGACGTCCTGCTGTGTTTTTTAAGGAGTGGGTACTGTGGAATCAGAGGCTGGGTTTCTCTAAAGCAGGGGTGCTCACACTTTTTCAGCATGCGAGCTACTTTTAAAATGAGCGAGTCAAAATGATCTACCCACTACAAAAATGCAAAACATCTATTTATTTTCAAATGTATTGAGGATTATTTGTACGTACAATGTATGTTGATGTACCTTACATAACCAAATGAGCCAATATTGCAAAACACACATAATTAACTATTAACATTTTTTGTAATTACCTCCACATTACTCCACATTTCCCTTCTTTGGTACTACGATGGTAGAATGGCATATGAGGCAAACGCACTTCGAAAAAGACATTGTGAAAAAAAAGTCCACCTCCCATTCCGTATGGAAGTGATATGTTTTTTGCCTTTTTACTTGGTCCAGTTTTTGCCTTTTTACTTGGTCCAGCTCCTTCACTCATTTTAGTGACCATAAACTTTAGCGAGGGCTTTAAAATCTGACGCAATTCGCCGACTAGCTTAGCACTTTGCATCGCTGTTTACGCATGAGCGGTGACCTAAAGGTCAAAATTCAGTTGTCATCTGACTGGTTGTCCTGTATGTCAATCAAGTAACGGGGATGGATGATAGGCTGACATCGTAAGTTCTGCTGCACTTAGAGACGTTGTTTGATTTGATTGGTCGCCCGAAGGGCAACATTCAGTTGTCATCTGAATGGCTGCCCTGTATATCAATCAAGTGACGGCATTGATGCTGGGATGATATTTTTTTAATGTCACGCCGCGATCGACCAGCGATCGACCAGTACCACCTCCGCGATCGACTTAATGAGCACCCCTGCTCTAAACCGTGTCGACATAGTCTCCAGTGCTTGCCTGCTCGGACCTTAGACCTGGTCCTTCCAGAGCCAAACAAACTTTTCTGTCTCACAGCACACAACTATGGTGTGTTCAAGAACGACATATAAAGTGTGAAATCTCAACACTTGAAGAAAAAAAAAGATTAATGAAGCATAAAGACACAGAAATGTAACAACTTTTTAGCAGCGGTACATGAATGTAGTAAATATTACTGACTATATTGTTGTGGGGGTAAAAACTGATCAATACTCTAAAGTACTAGTGCTAATTACTAAGTACTAATACGGCGTTGGTCCCCTCTTCTGTGAAGGCTTTGTGAGGTTAGAGGTCACGGTATTTGACCTCACAGTGAATGTCAAGGTACATGAATAGTTTTTTATTTTTTCCTTTTTGGACATTACATGATTTGGATCAGAATCAGAATCGCCTTTATTGTTATTGTATTGCATACAACCAAATTTGAGTGCAACTCCACGGTGCATTTTGTAGAAAGTCAAAATAAGAATAAGGAAAAGGATACAAATAAAGGCTATTCAAAATAAGTGTAAATATATGTACATCAAAAACAATAACCTATGCAGTAACAAAATGTAGAATTGCAGTAACCAAAATGTGGAATTTCAGTAAACAAAATGTAGTATTGCACATATTGTACCTGAGGACCTTAGACCTGGTCCTTCCAGAGCCGAAAAAACTTTTGTGTCTCACAGCACACAACTATGGTGTGTTCAAGAACGACATATAAAGTATGAAATCTCAACACTTGAAGAAAAAAAACAATATTACTGACTATATTCTTGTGGGGGTAAAAAAAACTTCCCCCAAATGAAGACACTAGTTATTAACAGAGGCTGCACGGTGGAAAAGTGGTTAGCGCACAGACCTCACAGCTATGAGACCAGAGTTCAATTCCACCCTCAATACATAAAAAAAATACAATACAGAAGTCTATACAGCGTGGGAGAAAGTTAGCACACAATGGTGCGTTCATGGACCATCAAACAAAGTGGGACAGGTTGCCGCTCGCAACAAACAACATGTAGAAGCCAAACCTACGGGATTTGTAAGTGTGTATTATTTTTTATTGTTAAAATAAAATAGTGGCGGGTTGCACAGTGGACGAGTGGTTAGGCCTCACAGCTAGGAGACCCGGGTTTAATTCCGCCCTGGGTCACCTCTGTGTGGAGTTTGCATGTTCTCCCCGTGCATGCGTGGGTTTTCTCCGGGTACTCCGGTTTCCTCCCACATTCCAAAAACATGCTAGGTTAATTAGCCACTCCAAATTGTCCATAGGTATGAATGTGAGTGTGAATGGTTGTTTGTCTATATGTGCCCTGTGATTGGCTGGCCACCAGTCCAGGGTGGACCCCGCCTCTCGCCCGAAGACAGCTGGGATAGGCTCCAGCACCCCTGCGACCCTCGTGAGGATAAGCGGTAGAAAATGAATGAATGGTTTTTGCACTTTTTTTGTGGGGAACCGATATTTCCCTGAAACTTAACTATGTTCTACTGCTGATTACTAAAGAACAAAAGAAGGTAGGAACAAACTTTTTTTACTGATGAAAGATGGGGGTGCGGGGGTTCTGCACGGCAACAGAGTGGTTAGCGCGCAGGCCTCACAGCTAGGAGACCCGAGTTCAATTCCAGTTTGCATGTTCTCCCCGTGCACGCGTGGGTTTTCTCCGGGTACTCCGGTTTCCTTCCACATTCCAAAAACATGCTAGGTTAATTGGCCACTCCAAATTGTCCATAGGTATGAATGTGAGTGTGAATGGTTGTTTGTCTATATGTGCCCTGGGATTGGCTGGCCACCAGTCCAGGGTGTACCCCGCCTCTCGCCCCAAGACAGCTGGGATAGGCTCCAGCATGACCCTTGTGAGGATAAGCAGTAGAAAATGAATGAATGGTTTTTGCACTATTTTAGTGGGGAACTGATATTTCCCTGAAACTTAACTATGTTCTACTGCTGATTACTAAAGAACAATAGAAGGTAGGAACAAACTTTTTTTTACTGATGAACAATGTAGGTGGGGGGGTTCTGCACGGCAACAGAGTGGTTAGCGCGCAGGCCTCACAGCTAGGAGACCCGAGTTCAATTCCAGTTTGCATGTTCTCCCCCGTGCGTGCGTGGGTTTTCTCCGGGTACTCCGGTTTCCTCCCACATTCCAAAAACATGCTAGGTTAATTGTACTCCGCCTCTCGCCCGAAGACAGCTGGGATAGGCTCCTGCGACCCTGGTGAGGAAAAGTGTTGGAAAATGAATGAATAGTTATTAACGGCTCCCAATTTAGCTAAGACATTCCAAAGACGAGTACAAAAGGGAAAAAGCGGCACTGCATTTTGACTCATCTGGTCCAGATGATGAATGCACCCCCCCCCCACCCCCCCAATAAGGCCCTGATGGATGGCGCATCCCAGCGCACCCGGAGGCCTCTCTCATCTCAGGCGGCGGTTGACCAGTCACGACCTGCCTGTAATTGAGACACACATGGTGGACACATGCAGTGGTAACCGTGTCTTGTCTGTGTGGTCTCAAACGTGTAAACAAGCCCGTAGTGACCCGCGCTAGTCATCACCTTGCTCACACAGGGGCTCCCTCGGCGTGGGGGTGGGCGTTCCAGACTCGCACACGGCGGTGACGGGCAGCATGAATGTGTTGCGGCGAAAACAAGGGCTGTTTTAATAAAGTCAGGAAGTTTGAACGTCGCTGTAGGATATCTGCACTTTGTTGGCCTGATGATATTTACATTGGTGATGAAGAATAGAGCGGCTCATTTCAGATTGATCGTCTCTGCCTAAAACCGTTTACTTAGCAAATAAATAAAGCAAAGAGGGATTCCGAAGTCTGGTCTCCCCGTCAAGCTCGCCAGGATGCCTTCTGCGGCTCCGCTTGATGCATGTTGTGGGAATCAACCAAAGTGAGAAAAACAGTCGTTTGGGTTTGGACTGCGTGGCACCAACTACTCATTATTGATGCTTTTCCATTGGCAAAAGCAGAGGCGATACCAGATGACGGGTGATGTAAACCACCGCTGCAGGTCACTCTTTGGTTCAGCAGATTTATCACTGCAGCAACATGAAAACCTCCGAAGAAGCCGGAATCACAAACTACCAAAATAAACACACACGCTAACGTTAGCTTATCCTGTCGCTGTCGTTATTTCAAACATGCTTAGAGGGAAGCTTTTATATTCATTGGCAGTGACTTGTGGACTCTGAAGCATTCCGGATCTTCCAGAATCTGCACCTCTTCCTGCTTCCGACCCAAACAGTCGGTTTAATTTATTCCACACCCGGCCCTCCTCTAGACACGCCCGCTCTGCTGTGATTGGTCACACTCCCAAGTGATCCTGAGGACTTTGTGATACGTAGGTCTGCGTTTACGGAGTGCAGGCGATCTGCAGCCCGTATGAGGATCCGTCTGGATCGCATTGACATCAGTAGAACTTGATGTTAGATTTTAGATGTTAGACGTTACATTTGTTCACTTCCTGCTTTCTAATTTTTATTTTTATTTTTATTTTTATTTTTATTTTTATTTTTATTTTTATTTTTATTTTTATTTTTATTTTTATTTTTATTTTTATTTTTATTTTTATTTTTATTTTTATTTTTATTTTTATTTTTATTTTTATTTTTATTTTTATTTTTATTTTTATTTCAATCCGCCCCGATTCCTCCACCATTTGGCTCTCATCATTGTGAAAAGTGGAAAAAGCATCATAGTCCATTACTGGACTTCTCAGCATGCCTTGCGGGTCACAAATCATTATAACATAGTCTTGTTTTGCATGTATATTGATCTGTAAGCATTTACTTCGATACCCACATAGTCTGTGTGGGACTGTGTTTTACAAGTAGTATTGTTGTGCTATTTTTGGTTGCACCGTGAGTGAGTAGTTACTGTTTTTGATCAAGAATATGCAGGGCTCCGCCATATGGCGTCAACGCATGACTGGGTAAAATATAATATATATATATATATATATATATACACTTTCTTTTATTGCACTTGTTGACCGTGTTTTTCATTTTATTTTGATTTTATTCCAATTTTATTTATTAATTTTATTTTAAAAGCGCTTCTTTTAAAGTTGACAGAAAAGTGGGAGTGTAGTGTGAGTGTCGTGGAAAAGAAGGAAGAGGTGTGGGTCGCTTTTCACGGCATGCGAGGGAATCCGAGTGTTGTGGAGCTTCCAGGCCAAGGCGGCCATGTTGCTACAATAAAGAAGTAGAACTCGATGAAGCCAGCAAATTTCGGTCGTTAAGTCACTCCATTTTTTTTCCTGTCGGCGTCTCCTACGTTGATCTGTGGGGGCTCTGCTCTGTCCTCCCTCTGACACCAACACAAATATTATCCCAGCCAGTGGAGGAAATTCTTTCATAACTTCCATGATAAAGATATTCTTGAAATCTATGTTAATGACTTCCTGTGGAATGGGATCCAAACCCAATTACTGCTGCTGTAGTAAATGCTTCCTGTTACGCTAGTTTGGCCGCCCCACTACATAATTGAATTGTTTGGGATGGGGGGGGCTGTTGGTCGCCTGAGGAGCAGCTATTTAACGCGCACGCGTTGAAAATGCGTGTTTATATTCTGAACACTCCCAAGCCTCTTGGGATGTGGACTTGATACTTTTTAAATGGACCCAGGATTAGAGATGATCCCGTGTGCGTCGGAAACAGACGGCGGAACTGGTGATTGGATGATCCCGTTTTTATTTTTATTTTTTTATTTTTATTTTTATTTTTATTTTTATTTTTATTTTTATTTTTATTTTTATTTTTATTTTTATTTTTATTTTTATTTTTATTTTTATTTTTATTTTTATTTTTATTTTTATTTTTATTTTTATTTTTATTTTTATTTTTATTTTTATTTTTATTTTTATTTTTATTTTTATTTTTATTTCAATCCGCCCCGATTCCTCCACCATTTGCCTCTCATCATTGTGAAAAGTGGAAAAAGCATCATAGTCCATTACCGGACTTCCCAGCATGCCTTGCGGGTCCCAAATCATTATAACATAGTCTTGTTTTGCATGTATATTGGTCTGTAAGCGTCTTCCTGTTATGCTAGTTTGGCCGCCCCACTACATAATTGAATTGTTTGGGATGGGGGGGGGGGCTGTTGGTCGCCTGAGGAGCAGCTATTTAACCCGCACGCGTTGAAAATGCGTGTTTATATTCTGAACACTCCCAAGCCTCTTGGGATGTGGACTTGATACTTTTTAAATGGACCCAGGATTAGAGATGATCCCGTGTGCGTCGGAAACAGACGGCGGAACTGGTGATTGGATGATCCCGTTTTTATTTTTATTTTTATTTTTATTTTTATTTTTATTTTTATTTTTTTTATTTTTATTTTTATTTTTATTTTTATTTTTATTTTTATTTTTATTTTTATTTTTATTTTTATTTTTATTTTTATTTTTATTTTTATTTTTATTTTTATTTTTATTTTTATTTTTATTTTTATTTTTATTTCAATCCGCCCCGATTCCTCCACCATTTGCCTCTCATCATTGTGAAAAGTGGAAAAAGCATCATAGTCCATTACCGGACTTCCCAGCATGCCTTGCGGGTCACAAATCATTATAACATAGTCTTGTTTTGCATGTATATTGGTCTGTATGCGTCTTCCTGTTACGCTAGTTTGGCCGCCCCACTACATAATTGAATTGTTTGGGATGGGGTGGTGGGGGGGTGGGGGGGGCTGTTGGTCGCCTGAGGAGCAGCTATTTAACGCGCACGCGTTGAAAATGCGTGTTTATATTCTGAACACTCCCAAGCCTCTTGGGATGTGGACTTGATACTTTTTAAATGGACCCAGGATTAGAGATGATCCCGTGTGCGTCGGAAACAGACGGCGGGACTGGTGATTGGATGATCCCGTTCACGCTCCCAGTGCACATCCAGTTCGGGTCTATTAGCCTTTTGCTGCGTGCAGCAGGCTCCGTGTGTGCGGAGGCGAAGGGCGGAGGAATCGGGGCGGATTGAAAGTAGGTCATTGGAGGTTTTTGTTTAGTCGCCAGGCACAACGGCAGGCTAGATCCTGCTCCCCCAAAATTGGGGAAGAGTTGCACACCATGGAATGGAGGAACTTTGATCTGGTTTTGGATTTGTGGATTAGATCCTCTGTTGGCTGCAGAGGATGAAGACAAAAAACATGCAGCCTTGCTCTGTTGTCATGTAAATAAGGAATCCTCTTGGCTTCCTTTTTTATGTCCTTTCACTTTGAGAAGAACTGTCATCTGATAGCGATGGGCTGGGCCTCGTTTGCCATAGATTCCTATTGGCCTTATTGATTTACATTTATTATATTTACATTTATTCACATTAACCTTATTGTCTGATACCTACCCTCCGTTGGACATCCATGTGATTAGTGTTTTTTATTACGACAATAAAAAAAATATTCATTAAATAAGTAGTGGTAGGTAACATTGACATCCGATACTCCAAATGATAACCATCCATCTATTTTCTACCGTTTATCATCACCAGGGTCAAAGGGATGTCCCACATGAAAGGTTTTCCTCCCATCCCGTGTGGAAGTGGTACATTTTGACTTAGGTTTAGAAGAAATATTGAATGTCCATCCATCCATTTTGTACCGCTTTTCTTCATGAGGGTCACAGGCATGTCCCACATGAAAGGTTTTCCTCCCATCCCGTGTGGAAGTGGTACATTTTGACTTAGGTTTAGAAGAAATATTGAATGTCCATCCATCTATTTTCTACCGTTTATCATCACCAGGGTCAAAGGCATGTCCCACATGAAAGGTTTTCCTCCCATCCCGTGTGGAAGTGGTACATTTTTGACTTAGGTTTAGAAGAAATATTGAATGTCCATCCATCCATTTTGTACCGCTTTTCCTCGTGAGGGTCACAGGCATGTCCCACATGAAAGGTTTTCCTCCCATCCCGTGTGGAAGTGGTACATTTTTGACTTAGGTTTAGAAGAAATATTGAATGTCCATCCATCCATTTTGTACCGCTTTTCCTCGTGAGGGTCACAGGCATGTCCCACATGAAAGGTTTTCCTCCCGTCCCGTGTGGAAGTGGTACATTTTTTACTTAGGTTTAGAAGAAATATTGAATGTCCATCCATCCATTTTGTACCGCTTTTCCTCATGAGGGTCACAGGCATGTCCCACATGAAAGGTTTTCCTCCCATCCCGTGTGGAAGTGGTACATTTTGACTTAGGTTTAGAAGAAATATTGAATGTCCATCCATCCATTTTGTACCGCTTTTCCTTGTGAGGGTCACAGGCATGTCCCACATGAAAGGTTTTCCTCCCATCCCGTGTGGAAGTGGTACATTTTGACTTAGGTTTAGAAGAAATATTGAATGTCCATCCATCTATTTTCTACCGTTTATCATCACCAGGGTCAAAGGCATGTCCCACATGAAAGGTTTTCCTCCCATCCTGTGTGGAAGTGGTACATTTTTGACTTACGTTTAGAAGAAATATTGAATGTCCATCCATCCATTTTCTACCGTTTATCCTCATGAGGGTCACAGGCATGTCCCACATGAAAGGTTTTCCTCCCATCCCGTGTGGAAGTGGTACATTTTTGACTTAGGTTTAGAAGAAATATTGAATGTCCATCCATCCATTTTCTACCGTTTATCCTCCTGAGGGTCACAGGCATGTCCCACATTAAAGGTTTTCCTCCCATCCCATGTGGAAGTGGTACATTTTTGACTTAGGTTTAGAAGAAATATTGAATGTCCATTCACCCATTTTGTGCCGCTTATCTTCATGAGGGTCACAGGCATGTCCCACATGAAAGGTTTTCCTCCCATCCCGTGTGGAAGTGGTACATTTTTGACTTAGGTTTAGAAGAAATATTGAATGTCCATCCATCAATTTTCTACCGTTTATCCTCATGAGGGTCACAGGCATGTCCCACATGAAAGGTTTTCCTCCCATCCCATGTGGAAGTGGTACATTTTTGACTTAGGTTTAGAAGAAATATTGAATGTTCATCCATCCATTTTGTACCGCTTTTCCTCATGAGGGTCACAGGCATGTCCCACATGAAAGGTTTTCCTCCCATCCCGTGTGGAAGTGGTACATTTTTGACTTAGGTTTAGAAGAAATATTGAATGTCCATCCATCTATTTTCTACCGTTTATCATCACCAGGGTCAAAGGCATGTCCCACATGAAAGGTTTTCCTCCCATCCCGTGTGGAAGTGGTACATTTTGACTTAGGTTTATAAGAAATATTGAACGTCCATCCATCCATTTTGTACCGCTTTTCCTCATGAGGGTCACAGGCATGTCCCACATGAAAGGTTTTCCTCCCATCCCGTGTGGAAGTGGTACATTTTTGACTTGGAATGTGGGAGGAAGTGAGTGTCATTGAATGTAAACACACCGCTTCCTAATTCCAGGAATTTTGAGCAGGCAACATTGATGTGGAATATTATTGAATGTAATCCTTCCAAGTGCATGCTTCTTTCTTTGTGGGTTGTATCCGCCATTTTCCTTGTTGTCATGGCGTGGTCATGTGGTCTTTAATGTACGTATATATCCAGATTGTTTATCTTTGACAAGCGCTCTTGCTTGTACGGGTATCCTCTATTTATCGTTGGTGCTTTTCATCTTTTCCCTGCTTGCTAAAGTCTCGTGCTTTGTCGGCGATGTTAGCATAGCATGTTGTCAGATGCTCGTTCATGTTGACGTTTGTACCGTTCTGCTGCATGGTTTCCAGTTCCCTGTCTGTGAGCTAACGATGGTGATGGGTGGGGGTTTATGGCATGCAGTGGGGTGTATCGGAATATCGATGGTATCGAATTATCGTTGGTATCGATATCGACACCCGCCTCACTTGATTGCGGGAGGTTTGCAATTCGTTGCTTTGTTGAAGCAACGTCCATTTCATCTGGTTCTCCTGTCTTTTGGATGACCCTGTTGTGTCATTCGGAGCTTTGTGAGGACCACATTGTTCCTTTGTGCGTTCTGATCCTCCTCATCAAGTATATTTTTCATCTGCTCGATGATGCTGACGTTCCCCTCGCCCCTAAGAAGTGTCCCAGCCCTGCATGGACACATGTAAACATTTTGGGAGCTCGGTTAAGAAGTTCAGTTCACTGATCTTCCTCCATGAGCAGCTTGTGCAATCACTGGCTTCAAGTCCAGGATTTGATGTCTACGGTCTGCGTTTGACTGAAAACCAAACTGGAGGTCCAGAAACAAGTTGGGAACCCATCTGCCCCCTCCCCCGGCCATGACAACCGACCCGATCGAACGGACTCCCGACCGTTTACTATGGAAATTACAGAAGGGGTGACGATGTGTGAGTAAGCACGTGTGTGTATGTGTGTGTGTGTGTGTGTGTGTGTGTTGCCAGCAGCTTGATGGCTGCCATCTGCTGCAGGCTGCGAGGTTGAGTTTGCCCCCCCCCCCTCGAAGAACCACGTTGGGCCTCAAACCACAGACGCAACCCAACACAGCTGGAAGCGCTAGACGGGCCTCCGATCCTGACTGGCGTATTAACACCTCGGGATCTTATGAAACCCAGAACCAGAACCAGAACCAGAACCCAAACTGAATTGTGGATTTTTGTTACATTCTGCTTTCTGTGCAAGTAAAAAAAAAAACAAACAATTATCAGTTATCATATGAGAATGAGTTGAGGTGAACAGAATGTTCCTGGAACAAGTGTGTGTGTGTGTGTGTGTGTGTGTGTATAAATTTGAGTGTGTTTTGTGTGTTTGTGAAGCACTGAATGCATTTGCATATGTGCTTGTAAGTGCAGCCTAAAAAGGACTATTGTTTGAAATGTGCTTCTGCGATGTTGGCTTGCTGCAGAATCTATTTTTTATGTTGAATAAGAAAAAAAGGAATTTTTTTTTCTTCCTTGGAGGGGCTAATTGGGGGCTTCATTTATTGCACCACCGCAAACAAACGTCTCTGGCCGACATTACCTTGTTTTTAATTGGCCACTCCAAATTGTCCATAGGTATGAATGTGAGTGTGAATGGTTGTTTGTCTATATGTGCCCTGGGATTGGCAAAAATACTGTTTATTCGTTTGGTAATTTCATTCAAATGCTAATATATAGATATAAAACATCTCGTTATTCTTTGTCGACAACACATTGCTGCAACTCTCATGTTGCGGGAACTGCTACGAGCTAGCAAGCTAATCAGTTAGCCTTGAATGAAACAGTATTTCTTCTAAACCTAAGTCAAAAATGTACCACTTCCACACGGGATTGGAGGAAAACCTTTTTTATTTTAAACACAACAATACGCACATTCACGGATGCGATGATGGCAAAGTGTTTCTTCTCGAAACGCCAAATATTCCTGCCGGCTCCAAATCATGTTTGAGTTACTGTAGCTGACTCCAAGCCGTAGGAAGTTCCTGTTGGCCAAACTCTCTCCTACCAGCAGGATATCGTCACTGCCAGGACAAGCATGACCTTAGATGCATCTACACCCGAGCTAGCCAACGTTGGGTACACCAATTATCAAAGGGAGTACGTCAATAAGGAAGAATTACAAGAGTAGTTTGATGATTATGTTCTTCACGGTTTCTAGTGTTCAAATCCCCGCACTGTGACATTGGGATTTGACCATATCAAACCTACTATAAAGTTCATTCTTTTCACAGGGGGTGCTGGAGCCTATCCCAGCTGTCTTCAGGCGAGAGGCAGGGTACACCCTGGACTGGTGGCAAGCCAGCCAATCACAGAGCACATATAGACAAACAACCATTCACACTCACATTCATACCTATGGACAATTTGGAGTGGCTAATTAACCTAGCATGTTTTTGGAATGTGGGAGGAAACCGGAGTACCCGGAGAAAACCCACACGTGCACGGGGAGAACATGCAAACTGGAATTGAACTCGGGTCTCCTAGCAGTGAGGCCTGCGCGCTAACCACTCTGTTGCCGTGCAGAACGCCCCCCCCCCCCATCTTTAATCAGTAAAAAAAGTTTGTTCCTAACTTATTTTGTTCTTTAGTAATCAGCAGTAGAACATAGTTAAGTTTCAGGGAAATATCGGTTCCCCACAAAAAAGGTGCAAAAACCATTCATTCATTTTCTACTGCTTATCCTCACGAGGGTCGCAGGGGTGCTGGAGCCTATCCCAGCTATTTTCGGACAAGAGGCGGGGTACACCCTGGACTGGTGGCCAGCCAATCACAGGGCACATATAGACAAACAACCATTCACACTCACATTCATACCTATGGACAATTTGGAGTGGCTAATTAACCTAGCATGTTTTTGGAATGTGGGAGGAAACCGGAGTACCCGGAGAAAACCCACGCATGCACGGGGAGAACATGCAAACTCCACACAGAGATGGCCGAGGTTGGAATCGAACTCGGAACCATTCGTTCACCCTGCAGTCCGGAAAAACGAACATATTTTTAGTATTAAAGTGCTCCAAAATTCTGCCATTTTTTTTCAAGACTTTCAAGAAAAATTCTCATGGAAAATTATATTTTTAACAAAATCGCCACGGACCGCAAATGGCCCTGGGGGAAGTACTTGGAGACCCTGGCTTAAATATTATGAGTTGACCTGTGACAAAAACTTGACGCTCGGTCTCGCGCTAACCACTCGACTATAAAGTTAATTAAACCAATTAATTAAAGCAGTTTATGTGAGTCGGGGGTACATGGCTTCAAGTCCAGTGTCAACTGTAAAACGTTTTGGAACCACTGATACTACTACTAAGTACTACTATGGCGTTGGTCCCCTCTTCTGTGAAGGCTTTGTGAGGTTAGAGGTCACGGGTATTTGACCTCACAGTGAATGTCAAGGTACATGAATAGTTGTGTTTTTATTTTTTCCTTTTTGGACATTACATGATTTGGATCAGAATCAGAATCGCCTTTATTGTTATTGTATTGCATACAACCAAATTTGAGTGCAACTCCACGGTGCATTTTGTAGAAAGTCAAAATAAGAATAAGGAAAAGGATACAAATAAAGGCTATTCAAAATAAGTGTAAATATATGTACATCAAAAACAATAACCTATGCAGTAACAAAATGTAGAATTGCAGTAACCAAAATGTGGAATTTCAGTAAACAAAATGTAGTATTGCACATATTGTACCTCAGGACCTTAGACCTGGTCCTTCCAGAGCCGAAAAAACTTTTGCGTCTCACAGCACACAACTATGGTGTGTTCAAGAACGACATATAAAGTATGAAATCTCAACACTTGAAGAAAAAAAACAAAGATTAATGAAGCATAAAGACACAGAAATATAACAACGGTGGGCTTTTTAGCAGCGCTACGTGAATGTAGTAAATATTACTACTTTATTACTATATTGTTGTGTGGGTAAAAAAAATTCCCCCCCAAAATTTGTGAGCATCCAGTATCTGTAACTCCCCCCAAATGAAGACACTAGTTATTAACAGGGGCTGCACAGTGGTCGAGTGGTTAGCGCGCAGACCTCACAGCTAGGAAACCCGAGTTCAATTCCACCCTCGGCCATCTCTGTGTGGAGTTTTCTCCGGGTACTCCGGTTTCCTCCCACATTCCAAAAACATGCTAGGTTAATTAGCCACTCCAAATTGTCCATAGGTATGAATGTGAGTGTGAATGGTTGTTTGTCTATATGTGCCCTGTGATTGGCAAAAATCCTGTTTATTCGTTTGGTAATTTCATTCAAATGCTAATATATAGATATAAAACATCTCGTTATTCTTTGTCGACAACACATTGCTGCAACTCTCATGTTGCGGGAACTGCTACGAGCTAGCAAGCTAATCAGTTAGCCTTGAATGAAACAGTATTTCTTCTAAACCTAAGTCAAAAATGTACCACTTCCACACGGAATTGGAGGAAAACCTTTCATGTGGGACATGCCTGTGACCCTCATGAGGAAAAGCGGTACAAAATGGATGGATGGACATTCAATATTTCTTCTAAACCTAAGTCAAAAATGTACCACTTCCACACAGGATGGGAGGAAAACCTTTCATGTGGGACATGCCTGTGACCCTCATGAGGAAAAGCGGTACAAAATGGATGGATGGACATTCAATATTTCTTCTAAACCTAAGTCAAAAATGTACCACTTCCACACGGGTTGGGAGGAAAACCTTTCATGTGGGACATGCCTGTGACCCTCATGAGGATAAACGGTAGAAAATGGATGGATGGACATTCAATATTTCTTCTAAACCAAAGTCAAAATGTACCACTTCCACACGGGATGGGAGGAAAACCTTTCATGTGGGACATGCCTGTGACCCTCATGAGGAAAAGCGGTGCAAAATGGATGGATGGACATTCAATATTTCTTCTAAACCTTTTAGACCGTCAAGTTTTTGTCACAGGTCAACTCATAATATTTAAGCCAGGGTCTCCAAGTACTTCCCCCAGGGCCATTTGCGGTCCGTGGCGATTTTGTGAAAAATATAATTTTCCATGAGAATTTTTCTTGAAAGTCTTGAAAAAAAATGGCAGAATTTTGTAGCACTTTAATGCTAAAAATATGCTAAAAATATGTTGTTTTTCTGGACTGCAGGGTGAACGAATGGTTAGCGTGCAGGCCACACAGAGTTTGATTCCACCCTCGGGCATCTCTGTGTGGAGTTTGCATGTTCTCCCCGTGCATGCGTGGGTTTTCTCCGGGTACTCCGGTTTCCTCCCACATTCCAAAAACATGCTAGGTTAATTAGCCACTCCAAATTGTCCATAGGTATGAATGTGAGTGTGAATGGTTGTTTGTCTATATGTGCCCTGGGATTGATGGCCACCATTCCAGCTGGGATAGGCTCCAGCACCCCTGCGAACCTCATAAGGACAAGCAGTAGAAAATGAATGATTAGTTTGGTGAAGACTATTAACCATGAAACAGGAAGCCCCTTTTCCGCCTGCTATTTAGTGTCTGCTAATACTGCAGCAATGTTATGGTTTCTACCACAAACGACGAACCGCAGATGTACGTCTTGCACCGTATATCAAACAGTCAGGCATGTGTTGCAACACCGGACATGTTTCCACTCCTTAAAGGACGGAAGGTTAATAGGTGCCAATTGGTATCCGGTAGAGCAGCACATGACTTTAGGGAAGTGAAGGCAACACGTGGTGCTTTCATGTGAGCGTGTATCTCTGTGAAGGGCCTTTTCAATCACACGAGGAGGCCACCTCTCCAGACACTGATCCCTTACATGAAGGGGCATTCCTTAGCTGGCCGCCGCGCTAAATCAACTTTTAGCAACGTGCAGCTTAAGCACACCCTGAAGGGTGGACCGGTGGGGCCCGCTCCCCGGGCGGAACACCCTGACCCCAGCCAACAGCAGCATGCAGCTGGCACCAGGTGTGCAGCCGGCCAATCAATGGTCACTCTCACATGGCCCCAGGAAGTCCGCACTGGAGTACGGAGGGGGCGGATGTGGGAGTTGTCATCCTAAAAGTATCTAGATGTGGTTAGCAAAGTCAATTCCCCGTCTTGGTGTGATCTGTTTTGTGGTATAACATGGTGTATTTTTAGGTCAAAATATCATATATAATATTGAAATACAGTAAACCTCGGATATATCGGACTCGGATATATCGGAAATTCGCTCACAACAGACAGATAAAAAAGAACCGATTTTTCTGTAATGCATTTCCAATAAAAATTCATTGCATATATCGGATTTTTTATAACGGATTTCGCCTATTCCGGACAAAATCTCCAGTCCCGTTCCAATGCATTTCCATGAAATTTCCCTGGCATATATCGGATGGCCGCATCGTTATGCTAATCTTGTTGATGTCACTGGCTATTGTCTTTCTCCTGGCTCCAGATTTAGGACAAATATAAAAGTGAGTGACGTCAATAATACTAGCACAGCAGTGAATGAGATCTTAACCTCACTATTGGAAATAACGTAGGCCTGACGGGCGTAACAGGGCGTAGCTTAATTAACAATTTGTTATGCTCAGAGTCCAATAAAGTTCAATTCTCATGACCTTACGTCTCTTTTCATTGCCCAGTCCAGGTACATTGGAAACATAGTCAAGGAAGTGCCTTTTAATAACGGATAAAATCCCATTTACGCATATACCGGATATAAATCCGATATATGCGTAAAACTGACATTTTCCGGTATACGCATATAACGGATTTCGCTTATATCGGACAAAACCAGTGGGAACAATTGAATCCGATATATCCGTGGTTATGTAGTGGTTAAGTAATGTAATTCAGGTTACTAGGCAGTAGCGATGAGACAAAACACTGAGACATTACCTTACATGACATTACCTTAACACTGCATGAAATCAGCTGTGGCATGTCCCACATGAAAGGTTTTCCTCCCATCATGTGTGGAAGTGGTAATTTTTTAGCTTAGGTTTAGAAGACATACTGTACATTCAAGGCTAACTGATTAGCTTGCTAGCTTGCAGCACTTCCTGCAACACGAGTTGAGCAATGTGTTGTCGACAAAGAATAATGAGATGTTTTATATCTATATATTAGCATTTGAACCAAACTACCAAATGAATAAACGGTATTTTTGCAAAATAGTCCTTATTTGAAGACGGCAAGTATTGCCAATTGTTTCTTACTGTTGCTTTAGTGTGAAAGTCTGACTTCCAAATAAGATATTCTGCACTTGAGGTTTGCAGGCCACATGTATGATTTTTATCTGTGTGTGTGTCTGTGTGTGTGTGTGTGTGTTATTGTAACCTCTACACACTCCTGCCTCACTGGCTGGCCATGCGTCTTGTCTGGCTGTGCAGCCAACAAGGCTTCTGCTGTTCCCTTCTCAATGCCATGTTTTACTCACCAAGTGTTCTTGGAAGGGGGGAAAAAATATAGTCCTCATATTTGTCAAGAAATATTTTGGCATAAAATTGGAATCATTGACATGTATGGTGCATAGTCACCGTTACCCTCGAAGTATTCTTGTTTACACTACATCGCTAATGTCATTGCTCTGAGATCACTGCCGGCCAACTTAAGAACTGGTTTCAAACATAATGGGGAAAGAAGGACTAAGTAACAAGCCAAAAACTTACCACTTCCACACGAAATGGGAGGAGAACTCTTCATCACTGAGTCATCTCGGACATGCATGCAGCGTTAAGGTAACGTCATGTCTCATCGATGTTTTGTATCAGATAGTTGAAATCAGATTATTAGGAATTGGCTTTGTTTGATGGTTCTATTCCTGCATGGTCTTGTAAGACTCGGGGATCAGACGTCGACATGTGAGAAACCGAAATCTTTTTGTTTTTCATTACGGACGTCAGTGACAATAGCCACGTTTATATGAGTTTTTCCTTTTTCCGATTGGATTTTTTCCGGATGACTTTTCCGAAAACAATGGTATACATGGAAAGGAATATTCCAATCTGTTGTCTACATGCGCTGCTATAATCCAACAGAATAGCCAATGAGGAGTCAATGTGCAGTAAAACGTAAACATCAACATCACGTGATACCGACTTGTTGGAATAACTCGGTATTGCCGGTTTTTCCGTTCGTCCAGGCTTGAAAAGAGTTTGGATCCGAAACAAACTTTGCTTGGCAGTCCAGTGCCGATTGCTGGCCTCCATTTTTAAAAGTGAAGAACGTCTGGATCTGCGTGTTACGTCATATCTGAGCATGCGCTGAAAGAACGCACCCGGGATCAATTTAAACAGGAAAAAATATAAAATTCAATCTTGCTCATATTTTATAACAGGGGTCGGGAACCTTTTTCGCAAAGAGAGCCATGAAGGCCAGATATTTTAAAATGTGTATCTGTGAGAGCCATATACATTTTTTTAAACATTGAATGTGTGCATGTTTATGTAAGACCAACAGTTTTAGATATAATGGGCTCTAATTACGTAGACCAGGCACACTACCCCACGCCAATGGGGTGTGGCCAGCACACTTTCGTGAGCAGCGCAGTGTCTAATAATAAATCTAATACTTGTTGCCATTAATGCAACTTCTGCTGCTGCATGGTTTTGCACCATACTCCGTACATGTATTTCATTCTTTTGGCCATCTTCGTCAGAAGGCTTGGTTCTGCAGCTTTAGCTAGGTGACTATTTGACTAAAGGAGGAAAGTTTACATTTACATGTTGACATCTCAATGACCGAGGTAGACTACCGCATTACCCAGTAATAATCCAGTTTTGGTGTTTGACCTGGAAAATATCATCAAGAAAGATGGATATGGTCGGCCGTATTGCAGCAGAATATAGATGGACGAATTAAAATGCATAAGAAAGTTGTTGATTTTGAATATTATTTTTAACAGTCATTTCTGTGATGTTTACTTTAAAATGTTAGCAAAAATACATTTTTATTGTGGTAAGAAACGCTTGAGAGCCAGATACAGTCATCAAAAGAGCCCTACCTGGCTCCCGAGCCATAGGTTCCCTACCTCTGTTTTATAATGAAACTCGGGACATGTAAACAACAATGCAATAAACAACAGAAGAAGAAAAAACACCATGAAGAAGAACGTTTGAGCGGGTACAAGATACCTCAATCGGATTGGGGAAAGGATCCAATTATATGTTCATTGGGATTGGCACTTTTCTTTGGGAATGATGCGTATACAAAGGTTACATTCTTTCTGTTTGAGCAAATAAAGCGAATGCAATTGGAATATTTGGGTCCATGCAAACACAAGTAGTGTAGAATTGTCAGCTGCTTATAGTCAAAGATATTTAGCAACCTCAGATCAGGGATCTGATGGAAGGCCAAAGTCCTTTTCATCCCGTTGACGTTGGATGTTGTTTGTCCGGCGGGGATAATGCAGCTTTATGTTGTTGACTTGAGTCCTTTGACAGGTGATTAGCCAGCACAGCTCCTCCATTGTGGAGGATGAGGAGTGGCGTGTGGTGGTTTTGGCATGGCCCCACCAAGTGGAGATGCAGGAGGCACTTTTGACGTCACCGGGAAACGTGACACACTTCTCAAGAGGCGAGGAGCCTCGGGCGGCTTGAGCAGATGTTGCACAGATGAGCCAGCATGTATGTGCGCATTCTCACATGTGCACAACTTTACACACTGGCATCGACTCAGACCTCATTTTCCATTTCGAGAAAAAAAAAAAAAATGAATGTTGGAACGCTAGCCGGATCTCTGTGGGGTTTTTGCTCGTGCACGGCCGTGAATTGATGTGGTCTTCATCTTGAGCGCTGACAGAAGAGGTGAACACGACAAAAAGGTTTATTCAGTTGGATGTTTTTTTTTTTGTTTTTTTTATTTTTTCGGGAAGCAGTCCCCGGAGGGTCGATTAAAGCCAGAGGTAGCACCACGTCGCTCAGCTACACGGCTTTTGTCATGCCGGGCAAACGTAGCAAAGACTAATCCCGGGAGAGTCTTGACTTCACAGATTTCACGCTGAGCTCTTTTCTCCTCACATGCACTCGGGCTTCTTTCGCACCGGCACCCTTTGGGCACCCTTTGGGCACCCTTTAGCGCGCTTTGTGGACGCAGTAATGCAAACAGCAAGTTGACTAGTGGCCTTAAAGTGATCCCACCTGAGTCAATCCAACGGACAAATGAACATTTCGGTTCCAATGATGCACTAGCGACCGGGCGTTAGCCGCTATGAGGTTCTGACGGCATGATAACCTTAGAATAAGAACAAGAATATCACGGTTTGATATTTCATTATTTAATTAAGGAAGAAGCAAAGCTTATTAAATTCTACCCCTCCATCTGGTACTTTTACAATCACTAACTGTTACATTTGTTCACTTCCTGCTTTCTTAATTAAATTAAATTAAATTAAATTAAATTAAATTAAATTAAATTAAATTAAATTAAATTAAATTAAATTAAATTAAATTAAATTAAATTAAATTAAATTAAATTAAATTAAATTAAATTAAATTAAATTAAATTAAATGCGTGATGTTTAGTAGTGATTAACAAGAGGAGATTGTGGTTTTTGTGAACGGTGTGACGACAAACCAAACTAAACAGTTGGTGGCGTCGTGAATGTGGGCATGCCCTTCGAGCCTGCGCAATGGCCCCACCTTTTACACCCGGGGTTCATCTGTCATGGCCTAGCTAGCTGGAACGGTGACAGCGAGGTCCTCGAGTCGTAGGTTTTACATCAGACTGTCCTCGATGTGTGACCTGTTAATGCTATCAAGTTTCATCTACCCTGGTTTGGCTTTGCTAGTTAGCTCACCTGAGCCAGCAACCTTGGAGATGGATCTTGCTTTTCGTTCCATCAGAATGTCCAGCCACGCGCCACACCAATCACCAGAAAGGGATAATGGGAAAAACGGTTTAGTCGCCGTCAACCCGACCCTGAAACAAGTAGTACTGGATTACAGGTTACCAGTCGCGGGAAACCTGCAGGCCTCCCGACCAGCAAGCCTCCTGACCCGACTTACAAACGAAACAGTAACATGACTAGAAACCCACCAACTAAAGCATCTATTAGTTACCAGTGTGTATACACACGTGTGTGTACATGTAGCTACATGCGTACATTACCCCTCTACTGGCAGCTTCTACCCATAGACATCCATTCATCGTCTTTGGCTTTTATTTGACATCACGTTTCCATAAAGGGGATGAATGGACCACCCTCTGCTAACCTATCCCTTTGTTGCCCTTTTATTGGACGTGGCGGTTCAGGCAGGGAGTTCTTGTGGTTTGCGTACGAGCGTCACTGCTTTGACTAATTCCACATGTAAACACCCGTCTGAGTTTTGCAAACTTGCTTCGCTGTTATTTGGAACACATTTGAGGTATATAGTACATAGTTGGATTTCATGTACAGTATGCCACATATCCTTGTGTGTATGCCTGGAATGACAGGGATTGTTTTGCTGTCTGGCAGTTAGTTCAGTTTTGGAGGAAGCGGTTGAGTTGGAAAAAAAGATCCGTGTTTTACATTGGTTGCTCGTCAGTCCGACTTGTTCGTCTTCTCTCCCAGGTATGCAGGAATTACTTTTTGATGCTATGCTTCTTTAAAATATCAGTCTGGATCATGAAGTAATCTTCCAAGGATCTGAGTTCTTACGTTCTACTTCCCAAAAAGGCACCAAATTCCGACTATTTTTATTGGGCAAAGCTTTAAAAAAAAAAGAAGCATTTAATGGTAATGGTAATGGTTTTATTTCATTTGAACATGCATCAGATTCCAATTGAGTGCATCCCATAATCAGTTCCCAGTTCCACATGTCCAAAAGGAGTAGGAAGAAGCAAAGCTTATTAAATCCTACCCCTCCATCTGGTACTTTTACAATCAGTAACTGTTACATTTGTTCACTTCCTGCTTTCTTAATTAAATTAAATTAAATTTAATTTAACTTAATTAAATTCAATTTAATTTAATTTAATTTAATTAAATTTAATTTAATTTAATTTAATTTAATTAAGAAAGCAGGAAGTGAACAAATGTAACAGTTACTGATTGTATTAATTTAATTTAATTTAATTTAATTTAATTTAATTTAATTTAATTTAATTTAATTAAGAAAGCAGGAAGTGAACAAATGTAACAGTTACTGATTGTATTAATTTAATTTAATTTAATTTAATTTAATTTAATTTAATTTAATTTAATTTAATTTAATTTAATTTAATTTAATTTAATTTTTTGTCATGTACCAAAGTATTTGTATTTGCTGGTGTCCTTTCTGCTGTTAGCAAACAGCATGATTTTAGTTTTATTTAGGTTCAAGGACAATCTATTATCATCAAACCATCTTTTTGGTGTGACCATTTCTTCTCTGACCTTTCTAATGATTTGGTCTGTCCTCCCTCCAGAACAAAAAGCGGTGGTATCATCATCTTCTCCCCCAGGTATGCCATAATCTGTGCAGGAATTACTTTTTGATGCTACGCTTCTTTAAAATATCAATCTGGATCATGAACTAATCTTCCAAGGATCTGAGTTCTTATGTTCTACTTCCCAAAAAAGCCACCAAATTCCGACTATTTTTATTGGGCAAGCTTTAAAAAAAAAAGAAGCATTTAATGCAGATCTGATCCAGAATGTTGATTATTATTATTATTATTATTATTATGATGAGGTTGCAACTAGCTGTGTTTGTGATGGGTCTTTAAATTCAAGAGCGAAGGAAGGATGGAGGCTGATATTTGGTTAGGGTGAAGACATTCATCCAAATCCAAGATTGATCCGAGATCACGGATGCAAGTGGCTGCATTTCGTTATCTCTCGGAGTGTCTGGGTTTTGCAGATAGTGGGGAGCTGATGCTGGTGATGTCAGCACCACTTCCTAGGACATGCTGGGTGGACTGGCACGGATTACCCAAACATCTTGGTGTCCTGGTGGTACCGGAGGAAATGGGGATGATGATTTTAAAAGGAACTCGATGTTGGCATTGGATTTGAAGGTGACAGGTTGCTTGTGGTGACGGTGTCTTGTTTAGCTCGTTAAGCATACGAGTCCGGAACACACTGTCATTGATAAGCGTGTTACTCGTGAAATGTCACTCATAATGAAGATTGGTCTCCTTCAAGACACAACTTGATTTACCGTGACTGACGTTTTTACACTTTTCGTCACGCTCTGTCCAGTTGGTGGGACTGAGGCGTCATTTGGGGTGAAAGCCATGGGCGACACTAGGTTCTGAGGACGGGGGGGACTTAGCCCCCTGGAGATGCACATCAACAAAAGCCGAGAAACAAATAAAGAACAAGAACCTGGATATAACTTTCCCACTTTTGGACAGATTTAGTCGAGATACTCAATTGTTTTAGGCCACCATTAAATGTACACAAGTACACACAATCTGCACAAGCTCTGCAACCATAATGTCCAGTTGACAGTCATCAATTATATCATAATCATCATTATATTATTAATTAGCCTATTATTATTACTAATATCATTCTTCTTCTTCTGATTATTACTACTACTACTACTAGTAGTAGTAGTAATGGTAATGGTAATGGTTTTTATTTCATTTGAACATGCATCAGATTCCAATTGAGTCCACATGTCCAAAAGGAGTAGGAAGAAGCAAAGCTTATTAAATCCTACCCCTCCATCTGGTACTTTTACAATCACTAACTGTTACATTTGTTCACTTCCTGCTTTCCTAATATAGTTTACGTTTTTTTTTGTCACATACTGACAAAAAAAAGTAGGCTAGTATTAGCCTGCTTTTTCCCTATTATATAAAAAACTGTAAATATTTTTTTGTAAAAAAAATATTTGATATTTTTTATTGAGTTTTTTGTAAAAAAAAATCAATAAAAAATATCAAATTATTTAGGAGGGCTTAATTATTGTAACTGTTACATTTGTTCACTTCCTGCTTTCCTAATATACTTTAAGTTTTTTTTGTCACGTACTGACAAAAAAAAGTAGGCTAGTATTAGCCTGCTTTTTCCCTATTAT
Source organism: Doryrhamphus excisus (assembly GCF_030265055.1). Lineage (NCBI taxonomy): Eukaryota > Metazoa > Chordata > Actinopteri > Syngnathiformes > Syngnathidae > Doryrhamphus > Doryrhamphus excisus. The sequence goes on from NC_080471.1 coordinate 2,539,765, forward strand.
ATAAAAAAATGTAAATATTTTTTTTGTAAAAAAATATTTGATATTTTTTATAGATTTTTTTACAAAAAAATCAATATAAAATATCAAATTATTTAGGAGGGCTTAAGGATTGTAACTGTTACATTTGTTCACTTCCTGCTTTCCTAATATAGTTTAAGTTTTTTTGTCACATACTGACAAAAAAAAAGTAGGCTAGTATTAGCCTGCTTTTCCCCTATTATATAAAAAAAATTAAAATATTTTTTTGCAAAAAAAAATTGATATTTTTTATTGATTTTTTTTTTATTGATATTTTTTTACATAAAAATCAATAAAAAATATCAAATTATTTAGGAGGGCTTAACAACATTTTAGGGGGTCTGAAACCCCCCTAAAATAGGCCTAATGATGCCACCGATGCCCGCGGCGTATTTTGGAGATTCAGGGAAGTGCAGACTAAGGCAACAGGAAATGGTTCACGTCAGATGGTTTAGCAGTTGGTGCGCATGTGCAGACCCCGATCATACGGAGCGTGGTCCAAGCTAGCTCCTCTCCTCACAAATGACCTTTTGTCGCATTACCGCCTTTTTCTTCTCACCCTTAACTGCGCTCGTCCAAACAGCAGCTTAGCTTTCCCGCTATGTTTCCACTTTCTCCCGGTGCCAATTTCCACTTTTTTCCTTCTTCTCCGCACCCCCGGTCTTGCCTCGCCATGCACCTTTTTTATTGTTTCCAGACAGCAGTGAAACATATCGAGGGAGACGTGTAGAAGCGTTTGCACACACACGCTCTGCTGAGATGGAGAGGAATCCTTCCAGGAAAGTGGCATCTGTGCAGCCCATTAGACTGACAGAGCGGCGGTGGACCTTTTGAGGGTTTTGTGCAGATGGCGGTCAGCTGCAGAGAGGGTGTGAAAGCAGGGGTCACGCATTAGAGGAGGTGACGTACTGCTGCACGTCGGACAATGCGCGCCGCCCGGCGTGGGGTGCAAATAAGCTGCCATTTTCACCTCCAAACGTCATAAAAGCAGGAGTCACGGAGGAGTGGAAGCAGCCGCTCGGCTACGACTGCAGGAAAACTCCTCACTCCCGTAATGTTTGCAGAAATGGTTCTCTTGTGGGCAGATCTCACTTACTGCATGTTAGCGAGAGGGGAGGCTCAAGGCGGGAAGTAAGAGATGGGGGAGGCCCGTGCCAAGGTTTTAAGTACGGAAAGTAAGGAGGAGGCCGTCGGTTCAAGCCCCGCAGCTGCACTTCATTAGTATATTTGTGTTTCTAGGTCTGAGTGGACTGGACCGAGTATGGAGCCGGGCCAGACCAGACCAGGATATGTTCGACTGGGCAAACACGCTTCAGCTCTTGTATTTTATTTGACTTTTAAGGCCGCCACAAAACAACATTCCTCTCTCGTGTGTAATGGACGGAACATGGCTGCCTCACAATGTATTAGTGGCTCAATAATTGGCTTTAATTTACCATTTAGCTCCACGCTACACATTGGACTCTCAGGGATGGTTCTACAGCATAATTAACATCTCGTTAATGTCTTTCTTCCTACATAGCGTATGTTTATTTAAGCCTGCAGAGTCTTCTCAGCAGGAAATGTAGGTATTCCTACGTGAATGATCTAATATTAACAATCTCGTCCTTTCATGTTGTTTTTGGTTCTCTTTTATTGAAATTGAAAGACTTCCACCGGGTTCCTAATGTTTTATGGCGACAAATGAGGCGTTTTACTGCAGACCACCTGCCGAGAATGAATATATCATTTGTCTTTGGTTGTGTTCGGCAGTCTTGTGGAATGGGGGCGGGGAGGGGCTGATGTTACGCTGTTTGATTCCTCAGAGTTTGCAGTCACGCTTTAATCACAGATACCACATCAGTCAGGTTTCTGCAGGTTCAAATCAAAGTCAACGATAATTTGATCTACTTTGCTTTATCGTGACTCGATCGCCTATTTTTCTTCATGCGGTTTGGTGTTCAGTGTCATGTTCCGACTTCCTGTTCTGCGCTCTTATTTTGGTGTACTTCCTGCTAGGTGTACCGAGCAGTCGCTTGACAATGACAATTAAGAATTGTCGGTTTTATGAGGCTGATTGCTGGGTTTTCCTCCATGCTGTCACCGTGACGTGTTGTCTTATTAGTTCCCTGGACTTACTGCTTTGCGTTTTTTTTGTGAGTACCTGCTTGTGTCGCATTAAAAGCTTTTATTTGCACGGAGACTCCGGCGGTCCAGCATTTGACATCTCCTCACTGAAATCATGAGACAATAAACATATACAAGCAGTGACTTCTATAAGATGGCATGTAATATTAGGAAAGTAAGTCAACATGTTACCCAGCATGCTTTGCGGATTACAGATGCTGGTATTTTGTAGGTGTTTGTAAGTTTGGGGACACATATATGGTGTGGGAATTGCACTGCTGTTGGAGTGTTGAGGTCGGAATAAAGTAAATCAAAGCGTCAGGCTATGGGTGACCGTGGGAACACTACAGCGTGTCATAATATAGGCGTGGCTTGCCATCATGTGCTAATTGTGTTAATTACACCAAATTAGGTATTGATGGTACCAGCTTTGGTCCCAGCTTTGGTCCCTATCCCAGCTGTCTTTTGGGCGAGAGGCGGGCTACACCCTGGACTGGTGGCCAGCCAATCACAGGGCACATATAGACAAACAACCATTCACACTCACATTCATACCTATGGACAATTTGGATTGGCTAATTAACCTAGCATGTTTTTGGAATGTGGGAGGAAACCGGAGTACCCGGAGAAAACCCACGCATGCACGGGGAGAACATGCAAACTCCACACTTTGATTGAACTCGGGTCTCCTAGCTGCGAGGTCTCTGCGCTAACCACTCGACCGCCATGCAACCGAGCAATTTTTTTATAATTGTAAATATACTGGTCATACACACAATACAAGTGGATCTCTTTCCATGCCATGAGCGAGGTTGTCCACGGCCATGGTCAAGTCCTCCTCGGTGTCTACCGATGTAGATGTCACCACACCTGGCCAGAGCCTGGGGCTCCGTGTGGTGGATGCGCTTGTGCAGGAAGCTGCGTGTATACGAGACTCGTTAAGTCGAGTCCTACCAGGTGCGTCGCCGCTCGCTTGACCACACGCACACGAGCAGCCTGATGCACGAATGAACATGCGTGCGCCGCCATCAAAGGTGCTCCACTAAAAGCCGGTCGGTGGTGGAGACAGATGGAAGGAAGGTGAGCTGTTGGGGTCGTAAGCCTTTAATGAGATCAGCTCAGATATACACGATCATTGTAACCAAATTAGCCGTGATGCAGCGTATGCTAGATTAGGTTTGCCCGGCGCTCAGTCACATTTGTGGCAGGGAAGTGACACGGAACACTTGTCCCAAATGCAATAACCGGACTCGCGTCGTGCACATTAAGCACAATCTTCTATGCGGACAGTGGAGTGAACGAGATGCAGGGTGACGTTTGAGGTCTGCGTGGAAATGCTGGCGTCATTCAGCACCGCGGCCTTGTCTTTGGGTCAGTAGCGATTAGCGAAGTGCGAGTCATGATTGAGTCATTCAAAGCTTAACTTACTCACCTCTCCTGCCGCACATGAAAGGAAACCAGGAAACCGGTACTATTAATTCCATGGAAAAGCAACTCCTAGGTTCCTCATTCCATGGGAATAGACCAGTCCCGTTCTTCAGTGACGGTGGTGTTGCTGGGGTGAATGGGAGAACAGTCCCGTGATAAAGAGGAGGGGACTGAGGACGCATCCTTGAGGTGTCCCTGTGTTCAGGATGAGAGTGGAGGAGATGTCGTTTCCCAACCTGACATTCTGGGGTCTGTTGTTGATGAAGTCCGGCATCCGGGTTCATGGTGAGATGCCTCGGTTCTGAAACCTGATTTTGTGGCTTCATCCTCACGTTATCCAGGAGGGCTGCGCTAGTAGCGTCCTCTTTTGACCTCTAGGTCCCGTATGCAAACGAACGGGGACGAGGTCATTGGGTTCTTGATATGCTAATCTTGCCTAGATGTCAATTTTTGCTGTGTGATGGCCTGACGACACCTTCATGCTTTTTTCTGGATCCTCTTGAATTTTCACCCTCAAGATATGTCCTGTGATAAAGAGGAGGGGACTGAGGACGCATCCCTGAGGTGTCCCTATGTTCAGGATGAGAGTGGAGGAGGTGTCGTTTTCCCAACCTGACATTCTGGGGTCTGTTGTTGATGAAGTCCGGCATCCGGGTTCACGGTGAGCTGCCTCGGTTCTGAAACCTGATTTTGTGATTGTGATTCTGTATTAAAGACCGAGCTGAAATCCACAATCTTCATCCTCACGGTATCCAGGAGGGCTGCGCTAGTAGCGTCCTCTGTTGACCTCTAGGTCCTGTATGCAAATGAATGGGACAAGGTCGTCGGGTTCTTGATATGATTGATAATTTTTGCAGTGTGATGGCCTGACGACATCTTCATGCTTTTTGTCTGGATCCTCTTGAATTTTCACCCTCAAGATATGTCCTGTGGTAAAGAGGAGGGGACTGAGGACGCATCCCTGAGGTGTCCCTGTGTTCAGGATGAGAGTGGAGGAGGTGTCGTTTTCCCAACCTGACATTCTGGGGTCTGTTGTTGATGAAATCCGGTATTCGAGTTCACGTTTTGGCTGCCTCGGTTCTGAAACCTGATTTTGTGATTGTGATTCTGTATTAAATACCGAGCTGAAATCCACAAGCTTCATCCTCACGTTATCCAGGAGGACTGCGCTAATAGCATCCTCTGTTGACCTCTAGGTCCTGTATGCAAACGAATGGGACAAGGTCGTCGGGTTTTTGATATGATTGATAATTTTTGCCGTGTGATGGCCTGACGACACCTTCATGCTTTTTGTCTGGATCCTCTTGAATTTTCACCCTCAAGATATGTCCTGTGATAAAGAGGAGGGGACTGAGGACGCATCCCTGAGGTGTCCCTGTGTTCAGGATGATAGTGGAGGAGGTGTCGTTTTCCCAACCTGACATTCTGGGGTCTGTTGTTGATGAAGTCCGGCATCCAGGTTCACACGGTTTAGCTGCCTCGGTTCTGAAACCCGATTTTGTGATTCTGTATTAAAGACCAAGCTGAAATCCACAAGTTTCATCTTCACGTTATCTAGGAGAGCTGCGCTAGTAGCGTCCTCTGTTGACCTCTAGGTCCTGTATGCAAACGAACGGGGACGAGGTCATCAGGTTATTGATATGCTAATTTGCCTAGATGTCAATTTTTGCAGTGTGATGGCCTGACGACACCTTCATGCACCTAGTAGCTAGTAGCGTCCTCTGTTGACCTCTAGGTCCTGTATGTTAACGAACGGGGACAAGGTTGTCGGGTTCTTGATATGATTGATAATTTTTGCAGTGTGGTGGCCTGACGACACCTTCATGCTTTTTGTCTGGATCCTCTTGAATGTTCACCCTCAAGATATGTCCTGTGATAAAGAGGAGGGGACTGAGGACGCATCCCTGAGGTGTCCCTGTGTTCAGGATGAGAGTGGACATTCTGGGGTCTGAAACCTGATTTTGTGATTGTGATTCTGTATTAAATACCGAGCTGAAATCCACAATCTTCATCCTCACGTTATCCAGGAGGGCTGCGCTAATAGATAATTGCTAATAAGTGCTAATTGCTAGATAAGTGCTAATAGATTCTTGGTGTGCTAATCTTGCCTAGATGTCAATTGGTGGCAGTGTGATGGCCTGATGACACCTTCATGCTTTTTGTCTGGATCCTCTTGAATTTTCACCCTCAAGATATGTCCTGTGATAAAGAGGAGGGGACTGAGGACGCATCCCTGAGGTGTCTCTTGTTCACTTGTTCTTCTTCTTGAATTTTCACCCTCAAGATATGGCGTTGCATAATCATTGAGTAAAAGAACACGGCAATGCTGACTTCCAGAAGAGGAGTCATGGAAAGTGCTTGAGCTAGTGTTCTTTTGTTTTTTTTGGGATGGTGACTCCTACCCTATGTATAGACTAATGGGTTTTGCCTGGGAATGCATAAGGCATCGGATAATGGAGTCTGGATCACATGTTTGTCTGGGCGTCCTCTTCTCTGATTGGCCACTTGCTCTTAATTACCAGAGCGACTGTTTATCTTCCCTGTTTGCCAGGATCCTTATCAGCCCCCGCAGTGTTTTAACTCCCAGTGGAGAATGTGTGGGAGATATTAAGAGGAAGTGAGCGGAATGCGTACGTGTGCGCGCCGCACAATAGCGTACGTGTCACCGTACATGTTTGGTGCGCTTTGTCAAACACGGGGCGCCGGCGTGTGGAAACCCAGAAGCCTGTGGACCCATCCCAGAGGTCCCAAGGCTGTGGTCCCAAGTTCGGGTGGGGGACTTTTGGGTGCTTGTGGCGCTCCGACACGTGTTGGCGTCTCCTGGGTTCAAAGGTCATGCACTTTGTGCAACATGTCAACTACTGGATGCGGCTTTCTTGGTTGATGAAACCATTGGTAGGGAAACCATGGCTCGGGGGCCAAATATGGATGTTTTGATGATGGTATCTTTCTGTCAGACATTTCTTAACATGATATATATATATATATATATATATATTTATGAGGAAGGACGTTTTTTTCTGATTGTGTGTGTGTGTGTGTGTGTGTGCACGTGCATATGCGAGCATGTGTGTAACCTGAGCGCTGGCCATCTCCCCATGTGTGAGTAATGGTCCCTGTTTTATTGGTCTGCTCCTCAACAGACTCTCTATGAGTAATCACATAATGCCTGCACTGACGTCAGAGCTGTTACCACGGCAACGCAGTGCTTCCCAATCTGGGGAGGTGTGTTCACCCGCCCCCTCCCCCCCCGACTCCACATCTCATCTGATGTGCAATTTTGGACGGACACGGGACTTCTTTAGTTTAGTTTAAATCCGCCCCATACAAATGTATGGTCGTATTATGAAGTTTTATCTCGTACTTTGTACTCTTCTATCGTACCCCCCCCCCCCCTTTCTCTCCTTCCTATGCCTCACTCTGAGCCACTCCCTCTTTTCTTCTATTGTCTTTATTTTAGTCATCTTCTCGCCTTCCAGCTCTTCCATGATGAGACCCGCATTCATTCTCACCGGCTTCTTTCTTCTCGTCTAAAAACTCAGCAATTCCTGACATTCTCGCTCTTCTGTCGTCTTTTTTTCTCCTTGCCCGTCCTCCATGGACTGTTGAATTTCATCCCCTTTCATTATTTTCATGGTTTTTCATCTTTATTGCTTGATTGGGGGAAAATGTCATATACGGAAAAAAAAAACATGAATTGATGAATTTCATAAAACACATAAGCCTGAGTTAACCTTGCATGCATTTTGGCCCTGCAGTGGTGTGCAACCACCGGCATGCTAATGAGTCAATTGGTCGTAAACGGGGGTGAAGTTTGTAAACTACGTGAGGCTGAATGCCAGTGTGCAAAGAACATTTTCAAATGTTCAGAATAACACAAAATGCTCACATGCATGGCTTCATTTGGAGCAAAACCAAATGGGGGGGGGGGGGTTATCAAGTCATGTCTTCAAGTTGTGGGGGAGCCTGGTCGTTTCATGCCAGTGTGCACCATTTTCGGTCATCGATCTTGGTAATGGTAATGGTAATGGTAATGGTAATGGTAATGGTAATGGTAATGGTAATGGTAATGGTTTATTTCATTTGAACATGCATCAGATTCCAATTGAGTGCATCCCATAATCAGTTCCCAGTTCCACATGTCCAAAAGGAGTAGGAAGAAGCAAAGCTTATTAAATCCTACCCCTCCATCTGGTACTTTTACAATCAGTAACTGTTACATTTGTTCACTTCCTGCTTTCCTAATATCATTTAAGTTTAATTTAATTTAATTTAATTTAATTTAATTTAATTTTTTTATTTTATTTTATTTTATTTTATTTTATAATAATTTTTTATTTCCATAATACAGTTTAAGGTTTTTTTTAAATTTAAATAATGTACCTCATACCGAAGTACATTTTTAAGGTGAAGGTGACATTTTTAGCTAATTTCTTATTTTTAGCCTTATGCATTATTTTAGCTGTTTGAAGATGAACTATATCAGCAAGTTGAAGTATTTGTGATTTTAGAAATAAGGAGTTAGTATGTTCTCTGTAGGCGGCATTATGAATTATCCTGACAGACCTTTTTTGCAGTACGTTTAGCCAGTGAAGATCTTGTCGCAGGTCTTTGCATAAGATTTCCCGTAATTCTTCACACGTTTCAGGCGTGTCATCAATGAATAAATAACGATAAAGGATTTATCACCGCAAATCACAGGACAACGCAGACTCGAAACGTGCAGTCAAACCTTGTTTCTTTAACACCCATTAATCACAGCCCCCTGAAGCAGCAAAGCAGTCCCAGACCATCAAACTACCACCACCATATTTTACTGTTGATATGGTGTTCTTTGTCTGAACTGCAACGTTACTTTTTACTATTGGATAATCATCCAATCCCGTTCTGGAAATCTGCTGAAATACAATATCACACAACTAGTGGGCATAATATCAAAAAATCCATAACAAACATCAAAATGAAACCCATAATGTATGTACAATGTATGCTAGTTCTGGGTGGAAAGGTTCGTAACTTCCTGTTTTTTTTCCAGTACATGTCCACATTTAATTTAACACAGGAAATATTCAATGTTGTTTTTCAAGGCGAGCCCTTAAATGCGTCAATGTTGTGTCTGTTGTCGCTTTAGAGGGCTGCCGCCCTTTTCCTACATTGAAGTGCTCAATCGTCATCCAGGAAAGGGTTAATGCCGAATCCCTCCCTTTGTGTCTCATGCCAATCAACCCGGTTTAATCAATCACAGCGGAACAAAGTGATATCGGACGTGTGTGTGGACTGACTCATTTAGGCTTGCCAGATAGATGAAAAATACCAAATAAAAATTAAGAGAATAGTGCCGTCTCTTGCTGCACGGGCCTGGACACACACACACACACACACACACACACACACGGCTGTACATTAGCGTACAGTTCCATGTGACTGTCGTTTTGACACTGGCGGCTATATCGAGCTCTAATCTAATGATGTGCATTTGAGGACTTTATTGCCAGAGGCAGGCTTTGCTCTGCCAACACAGGCACCCCCCGCAATGACCCACCAATGCACACACACACACACACACACACACACACACACACAATTTTATATGCAAAAGTGCCAGCTCAGCAGATGGATGGAACCCGGGAAAGGGCAAAGTCGTTGGCGAGATCCACACAATGCAAAGAAGACAATCTAAACAGTGGATGGAGATATTTGGAGATGGATGCTGTTGGATCCTCACTGACCGCCCATCAACGACCCTCGCTAATAGATTAATTCCAATGTGACACGCGGACAATGCATTCTTCCATCAAATGACACTTTTACTATCTACGTGCTAGCTTTTTAGCAGAATCAGAGAATCACAATCACCTTTATTGTCATTGTATTGCATACAACGAAATTTGAGTGCAACCCCACGGTGCGTTTTGTAGAAGGTAAAAATAAGAATAAGGAAAAGGATATAAATATAAAAGTGGCAGGTGTTGTTCAAAATAAGTGTAAATATATGTACATCAAAAACAATAACCTATATAGTACAAAGTGTAGAATTGCAGTAACCAAAATGTGGAATTGCAGTAAACAAAATGTAGTTTTGTACTTTCATGAATGAATCTCATTTTCATTTTCTTTTTCTACCGCTTATCCTCACAAGGGTCGTGGGGGGTGCTGGAGCCTATCCCAGCTGTCTTGTGGGGTCCACCCTGGACTGGTGGCCAGCCAATCCCAGGGCACATATAGACAAACAACCATTCACACTCACATTCATACCTATGGACAATTTGGAGTGGCCAATTAACCTAGCATGTTTTTGGAATGTGGGAGGAAAACCCACGCATGGACGAGGAGAACATGCAAACTCCACACAGCGATAGCCGAAGGTGGAATCGAACTTGGGTTTCCTAGCTGTGTGGCCTGCGCACTAACCACATGTTCGCCGTGCAGCCCGCAAAACAAGATTAAATAAGCAATTTAAGGCATACATAAAACTCATTCATTTATTCATTTTCTACCGCTTATCCTCACGAGGGTCGCAAAGGTGCTGGAGCCTATCCCAGCAGTCTTGAGGCGAGAGGCGGGGTCCACCCTGGACTGGTGGCAAGCCAATCACAGGGCACATATAGACAAACAACCATTCACACTCACATTCATACCTATGGACAATTTGGAGTGGCTAATTAACCTAGCATGTTTTTGGAATGTTTTGGAACCCACGCATGCACGGGGAGAACATGCAAATGCCACACAGAGAGGGTGGAATTGAACCCTGGTCTCCTAGCTGTGATGTCTGCGCGCTAACCACTCGACCACCGTGCAGCCCTGTGTATGTTTTTGTAGTGCAAAAATAAATATGTTCATTTAGGATTGTAAATTGTAAATTAATTTATGATCGATCGATCGGAAAAGTGGGATTGACTTTGTTCCCGTCGGAGGGTTTGGACCGTGGGCCGTCTTTGTCCATGCCATACAAGTGAAAGACCGTTTACCACACGCCACTGTACCGTATGCGACATCATACTGCCCCCCCCCCCACAGCTCAGCGTGTTGCTGATTATGGCCGACTTTTACGAGAGTCTACCTCTCTAATTAATGGATCTACTACTTCCCATTACGCCGGATTACCTTTCCGCTGGGATGGATTTTTTTTTTTTTTTTTGTAACACAATGTGAAAACGATCCCAGCCGATGAGCGTCATTCATCCAGCGTTGCAGCAGATGTTATTTGTTTCTGCTTGCTTTACATGAAGAGCAATTAGAGCTGTTCTCCATGATTAGTCACTCCAGCTTCAGGCTGCAGACCTCCTTTTTTGGACATGGACTTCTCTGCTGGACGCAAGCTTCAAACCGTCCTTGATGGATTCTCCTGCCATCAGGTCTAAGTGGCTAATTAAAGGAACAACACAACGTGGATGGACTAAGCGGCGTTAGTGTGCTTGGTGTTCTCGGACTGTGAAACGCTGGCGTTATGTTCCGCTTTGGGAACATCCTGGAAAAAGGTCCGATTCCACGGTTGGCTTCCAAAGTTCATCATTGCAGATGGAGATTAATCATGATTAAGTCATTTTAGAACTACGATTAGTCTGATTAAAAACCGTAATTAATACTCGGTGGTCCCGTTGCGTAACCTCACCTCTGCATAAAGCAGGGGGGGGTTCTGTCGCGTTCTCTGAGAGGACGCTGACCGTGCTACACTTCTACTATGCTAATAAAACGTAAACTTTTTATTTGGAAACACTCCCAATGGGACTCATGCTAAGTCAGGGGTCTCAAACACGCGGCCCGCGGGCCAAATTTGGCCCACAGGACAATAGTTTGTGGCCCCCGCCTTGATATGAAAGTTTAATGTTAGTGCGGCCCGCGCAAGTTTGATATGGATGCTGTATGGTATCATGTACCCAGAAAAAATTATTACCTTTGATTCATGTTCATGTTAAAGGTTAAATAACTGTTAATAGTTATCCTCCCTATCCGTGTGGAAGTGGTAAGTTTTTGGCTATTTAAGTTTAAAGGAAATAACTCAAAGGCTACCGTTTAGGTCGCTAGCTCTCTAGTTTGCGAGTTAGCATGTGTCTCAAGACCCTGCAGTTGCGCAATATGTTGTAAATAAAAAGAGTATAAATGTGACTATAGTCGTGTTTTGTCATGTCTACAGGGCTCTAATAATGCTTTTTAATTTTAATCTGAAAAAAATAATTTGTCTACCCACCAACTATATGTGCTTTCTTAAGTTTTTATTATTTGCCGTTTTATTATTATTATTATATTTATTTATTACTGATTGATTGATTTTCTTTATTCTTGATTTGTTTATTTATTTTTCATCTTATTTTGTGCAGAAAAATAAAAATTAAGATATTTGAGAACAGTGGAATGTTTTATCAGAGCTTTTATTGTAGAAAATCGGAACCAAAGCACTGAAAAAGTTAATAAATACATGTTTTTTTGTGGAAAACCTGATGCGGCCCAGCCTTGCCCAGACCCTTAGCTCCAGTGGCCCCCATGTAAATTGAGTTTGAGACCCCTGTCCTACGTCTTGTATATGTCCCACAGGGCTGGACAAACTTTTAGAAGCCACGATTTGTTTCAACACATTTACGCATATTTATTGATTTATGTTCCGCTTTGTGAAAATCCCATAAAAGTTTCGTTTTGATGGTTGTCTTCCAAAGTTCATCATTGCAAATGGAGATTAATCATGATTAAGTCATTTTAAAACTACGATTAGTCTGATTAAAAACTGTAATCAATACTCGGTCACCTCTGCATAAAGCAGGGGGGGGTTCTGTCGCGTTCTCCGAGAGGACGCTGACTGTGCTACACTTCTATGCTAATAAAACGTAAGGTTTTTATTTCAAAACACTCCCAATGGGATAGCGACTTATCCTACGTCTTGTACGTCCCGCGGGGCTGGACAAACTTTTAGAAGCCACGATTTGTTTAGACACATTTACGCATATTTATTGATTTATGTTCCGCTTTGGGAACATCCTGTAAAAGGTCCGTTTCCACGGTTGGCTTCCAAAGTTCATCATTGCAGATGGAAATTAATCATGATTAAGTCATTTTAAAACTACGATTAGTCTGATTAAAAACTGGAATCAATACTCGGTCACCTCTGTATGAAGCAGGGGGGGTTCTGTCGCGTTCTCTGAGAGGACGCTGACCATGCTACACTTCTATGCTAATAAAACGTAATGTTTTTATTTGAAAACACTCCCAATGGGATAGCGACTTATCCTACGTCTTGTATGTCCCACAGGGCTGGACAAACTTTTAGAAGACACGATTTGTTTAGACACATTTACGCATATTTATTGATTTATGTTTCGTTTTGACACGAGCTGTACAATTATTTACGGCTGTTGAGAAGAGATGGATGAAGTGAAACAAAAAGGCATATTTCACACACGCACACGGATGTCACAGACAAAGTAGTGTTTATTTATTTGATCGGGAAAAATAAACACGGGCCAAGTGAATGTTTGCTAGCTTTTTTGGCTGAATGATCTCCGCTCCCACCGCTCCGCAGCATCCGACACACTATCAGTGAGAACCGAGGCCGATGAATGTGCGGAATGTACGCTGACGTCACTGAATGTACCGCAGCTCCAGTCACATGGCTAGGTAAACACCGCCAGTGGGGGCTGTGACCAAAAGGCGTTCCTTCAAGATCGACTTGCTCCGCGTCGTTTGGAAAAGAGCAACACACGCGTTGTGTATTTGTGTTGGGATTCCTTCCGTGTTTGAACCTCAGTCTAAAAAGATTGTGCGATTGCTTTGACATGGTTAACACAACATTGCACGTACACGCATGTTGTTTAGTGCAGTGGAACCTTGGTTAGCGTACGCCCCGGTTAGCATCTTTTTTTGGTTTTTGGTCATTTGGTTTTTGTTTTTGTTTTTTGGGGGTAGATAGTATTGTTGAGCTAAATGCTAAATAGATTAGCTTTGTCAGGAAAGGTGTAAACTACAACATCCCTGTACTATGACATTTTATTTGCTGTTATTTGATGTTTTTGTTATGTCGATTTGGAGCATCTTTTTTGGTTAAAGTTGAAAATTCATGCCACAATGTTTTTTATTTTTATTTTATTTTTTTGTGTCCCGTTCAGCCATTGGGGCAGATAGTATTGTTGAGCTAAATGCTAAACAGATTAGCTCTGTCAGGAAAGGTGTAAGCTACAACTTCCCTGTACTATGACATTTTATTTGCTGTTATTTGATGTTTTTGTTATGCGGATTTGGAGCATCTTTTGCGTGCACATACACGCATGTTGTTTAGTACAGTGGAACCTTGGTTAGCGTACGCCCCGGTTAGCATCTTTTTTGGTTAAAGTTGAAAATTCACGCCACAATGTTTTGTTTTTTGTGTCCCGTCCAGCCATTGGGGTAGATAGTATTGTTGAGCTAAATGCTAAACAGATTAGCTTTGTCAGGAAAGGTGTAAGCTACAACATCCCTGTACTATGACATTTTATTTGCAGTTATTTGATGTTTTTGTTATGTCGATTTGGAGCAACTTTTGCGTGCACATACACACATGTTGTTTAGTACAGTGGAACCTTGGTTAGAGTACGCCCCGGTTAGCATCTTTTTTTGGTTAAAGTTGAAAATTCACGCCACAATGTTTTTTTTTTTTGTTTTTTTTTGTGTCCCGTCCAGCCATTGGGGCATATAGTATTGTTGAGCTAAATGCTAAACAGATTAGCTTTGTCAGGAAAGGTGTAAGCTACAACATCCCTGTACATGATATTTTATTTGCCTTATTTTGATGTTTTTGTTATGTCGATTTGGAGCATCTTTTTTGGTTAAAGTTGAAAATTCATGCCACAATGTTTTTTTATTTTTATTTTTATTTTATTTTTTTGTTTCCTGTCCAGCCATTGGGGTAGATGGTATTGTTGAGCCCTTACATGCTAAACAGATTAGCTCTGTCAGGAAAGGTGTAAGCTACAACATTCTATTCTACTATGACATTTTATTTGCCGTTATTTGATGTTTTTGTTATGCGGATTTGGAGCAACTTTTTCAGTTAAAGTTGAAAATTTTATTCCACAATGTTGCCTTCCGGTTTACCCAATATGGCACATCCCTGTTGCCGTAGTTTGCTAAATGCCGAACGGCGAGTATGCAGGAATCCGCTGTAGGATGCTACTAAATACAAGAACCTCCCTGTGCTTGTGCACGTGTAAACACATTTTATTGTGTATCTACATGCCAATTCCCACTTAGTCATAAATATGGCTGCAGTCATCACAACTCCGGGTGGTCCACGAGCCTGAAAGCCGAAAGCACGTCAGATTGCAGCAGCACATTAGCGACATGACAGCATGACATCAGAATGGCATCGCTCCTTTATAATGGAATATGCTGCTTTAAGATAGTGTTTACTGCTTGCAGTACTAAGTCTCAAGTGAGTGGAATGCTCAAAGAACATGCCCCCCCCCCTCGTGTCAGTCATGCAACTACTTCCCCTTGAGGACCAGCAGCTTCTCATGCACTCTGTACACGCTTGGTTCCTCCTATAGGGTGGCTAGAAGCTTCACGGGCCATTCTCATGCTACGTCCTTTGAGAGTCGGTCAGGGAATGTCGTCTTTGTACCTTCATGCATCGTTCTACATTAAAAACAAAAATGACTTGCCCATGGGGGATCCTTAAGGTGAGAACTACTTGCCCCCAATTTGCCCCATGTAAAATGAAAAGACTACCATAATGATATCATCTCATTTTTTTTGGCATCACATGAGAATCTCAAATAAAGATAAAGTTGTGCACCACAATCAAACATTATTGAATAGACACATTTGTGTACTACAGTAAACCTCGGATATATCGGATTCAATTGTTCCCACTGGTTTTGTCCGATATAAGCGAAATCCGTTATATGCGTATACCGGAAAATGTCCGTTTTACGCATATATCGGATTTATATCCGGTATATGCGTAAATGGGATTTTATCCGTGATAAAAAGGCACTTCCTTGACTATGTTTCCAATGTACCTGGACTGGGCAATGAAAAGAGACGTAAGGTCATGAGAATTGAACTTTATTGGACTCTGAGCATAACAAATTGTTAATTAAGCTAGGCCCTGTTACGCCCGTCAGGCCTACGTTATTTCCAATAGTGAGGTTAAGATCTCATTCACTGCTGTGCTAGTATTATTGACGTCACTCACTTTTATATTTGTCCTAAATCTGGAGCCAGGAGAAAGACAATAGCCAGTGACATCAACAAGATTAGCATAACGATGCGGCCATCCGATATATGCCAGGGAAATTTCATGGAAATGCATTGGAACGGGACTGGAGATTTTGTCCGAAATAGGCGAAATCCGTTATAAAAAATCCGATATATGCAATGAATTTTTATTGGAAATGCATTACAGAAAAATCGGTTCTTTTTTATCTGTCCGTTGTGAGCGAATTTCCGATATATCCGAGTCCGATATATCCGAGGTTTACTGTAGTAAAGTGTTTTGAATCCAGAAAAAAATGCTCAATGGTCAAAAAATAATTTGTGAAGCAAAAATTTGTGATAAAAATCCACAGAGAAACGGAAGCGCTAGATTTTGTAGCTTGTGCAAAATCAGCACTTGGTATTGGATCTAATGGGTGGTGTTTCATTGTGACCACTTCAAATTGTCACAGCAATGTGATTCACTCACCTGTGCCATCATTTGATTTGCTAACCGCTAATAAAATACTTGATTAGGAGGCACTGCTTCATCACTTTTTGCTCCTTTCAACACAAGTTGTTGAAGAATTAGACCAGGGGTGCTCACACTTTTTCAGCATGCGAGCTACTTTTAAAATGATCTACCCACTACAAAAATGCAAAACATCTATTTATTTTCAAATGTATTGAGGATTATTTGTACGTACAATGTATGTTGATGTACCTTACATAACCAAATGAGCCAATATTGCAAAACACACATAATTAACTATTAACATTTTTTGTAATTACCTGAGTTTACTTTGATGACTTGCACTGAATTGAACCAGCCAGGGATGCATAGTCCGGACAGTAGCTGCTGATAGCCAGCCTCAAGCACACTTCCAAATGTTTATCAGTCATGGATAATATCCGTATCATAATATCCGTATAATATTCCATATCCGTATGGAAGTGATATGTTTTTTGCCTTTTTACTTGGTCCAGTTTTTGCCTTTTTACTTGGTCCAGCTCCTTCACTCATTTTAGTGACCATAAACTTTAGCGAGGGCTTTAAAATCTCGCAATTCGCCGACTAGCTTAGCACTTTGCATCGTTGTTTACGCATGAGCGGTGACCTAAAGGTCAAAATTCAGTTGTCATCTGACTGGTTGTCCTGTATGTCAATCAAGTAACGGGGATGGATGATAGGCTGACATCGTAAGTTCTGCTGCACTTAGAGACGTTGTTTGATTTGATTGGTCGCCCGAAGGGCAACATTCAGTTGTCATCTGAATGGCTGTCCTGTATGTCAATCAAGTGACGGCATTGATGCTGGGATGATATTTTTTTAATGTCACGCCGCGATCGACCAGCGATCGACCAGTACCACCTCCGCGATCGAGCGGTAGATCGCGATCGACTTAATGAGCACCCCTGAATTAGACCATGTTGGCAGGGACGCCATGATAGATGTTTTCCTAGTCAAACCATCGCTGATTGGTTGATCGCCAACAAGAACGGGTGAAACGCGGACTAAATCTAAACGATTCTGATTGGTCCATTTCAAGATTTGCAAGGATTGGTTTGCAAATTACCAGCGGAATTCCGTGTTTTACCAACACCCAAGCCACCCATGCCAAAGTACACTTGCCCGACGGGAATATCACTGATTGGATTTATTTGCCCCAATTTTTTTTAACTTGCCCCGGGCCATCGGTACATCGTTATTGTCGAGCCCTGTCATGGTTCTTGCAGATTCCCATATTGCTGCTACATGGGGGTACCGGAATCCTCCTGGGAATATCACAGATAACACTTTGCTTAACAATCTAACGGTGGAAACCTACCCGGAGGGCTTATGTTAGCCTCTCAAGTTTTTTTCCACCTGCAAAAAAAGAGGAAGCAAAGATTTATGCCCTGACATTGGTCCACAGGTTTATTAGATCTAGCAGACAGTCCTATTGCTTTGTTCTTGTCTACTTTTATCAGTGATTTACAAAGGATGTCATTTAAAACGAGCATTCTTTAGGGCGGCATCACTTGCGTGTTTGCTGGAGTCCTGTGGGAAACTTGATGGAATTGTAAATGTTCTACATGCATAGCGGGGTAAATGCACTGTGTGTGTGGTCCTCCATGTGAAGACCACGGACCTTGCTGAATCAGGAATAAAAGATGAAATAATGTATGCAACGTGCTGCGCATCGCCTGCTCCAATTGCCGCCCGGCTTCCACCTTCCTTTGGCTCTGACTCCGTGTTGCTACATTCTGCCTCGGCGGACGTATCGCCAAGTAGCGGTTTTGTCCTCCGAGTCTCGCATCCAAATGTTTTACGCGCCGTTTTATTCACGATCAAAAACTGCACACCAAAGCTCTCATTTCAAGGTCAAATTGTCGTGTTGTTCAACTGGTCATTAAGTTGTTCTTGACGTCGTCGGCCTCCTCCAAGATAAATATTGTCGCCTAGCCCAGTCAGACTTATGGCGTCATAAAAAACATTTTACAGTGGAACTGCACCCAAGCCTATGCTCCGCTTGCACAAATCAAATTTAATCGTTTTAATACGCTCCACGGTCCTCAAAGCGGCGAGAACTGCGGTGCGCCTTGTTTGTCTGCCCACATACTAACTTGTCTGATATTTGACAATGTAAAGCACACGTGGGGGTCTTTGACTAGTCGCTTACATCAATATAATATACGCACAGGAAAAGGCCCGTGTGGCTAAAGCATTCATTCATTCATTCATTTTCTACCGCTTTTTCCTCACAAGGGTCGCGGGGGTGCTGGAGCCTATCCCAGCTGTCTTCGAGCGAGAGACAAGGTACACCCTGGACTGGTGGCCAGCCAATCCCAGGGCACATATAGACAAACAACCATTCACACTCACATTCATACCTATGGACAATTTGGAGTGGCTAATTAACCTAGCATGTTTTTGGAATGTGGGAGGAAACCGCGAACTCCACACAGACATGGCCGAGGGTGGAATTGAACTCTGGTCTCCTAGCTGTGAGGTCTGCGTGCTAACCACTCGACCGCCGTGCAGCCCAAAAAAAACCATATGGATATACAGTAAACCTCGGATATATCGGACTCGGATATATCGGAAATTCGCTCACAACGGACAGATAAAAAAAGAACCGATTTTTCTGTAATGCATTTCCAATAAAAATTCATTGCATATATCGGATTTTTTATAACGGATTTCGCCTATTTCGGACAAAATCTCCAGTCCCGTTCCAATGCATTTCCATGAAATTTCCCTGGCATATATCGGATGGCCACATCGTGGTGCTCCGATTCGCCGAATCGTGACAGGCCGCTATACGACGTCATTTGCAGCGTTTGCAGCGTTGCCTGCGCGTCCAGGTACATTGGAAACATAGTCAAGGAAGTGCCTTTTTATAACGGATAAAATCCCATTTACGCATATACCGGATATAAATCCGATATATGCGTAAAACGGACATTTTCCGGTATACGCATATAACGGATTTCACTTATATCGGACAAAACCAGTGGGAACAATTGAATCCGATATATCCGAGGTGTACTGTATTTTCTACTATAAATCACATTTCCAACATTAAATTCACAAAAACAACAACAAAGTTTAGTTCATTTTTGCTTTCTTCCAAACAAACATATTCAACGTTACATTGAAATACATAACATGTTTACAATTTACAGTTTTAACAAGTGCAAAAAGTTGACACCAACAAGGACACAAACTAAAGCTACACAATCCGTAATAAACCAACATTTGAGAAATATATGACAGCAATAAAAACGTACCTGGTCAATAAATGTCATCTCGAAGAAGACGCGTTTATGATATGACACCTGGATGCGTCCCGGTGTGTACAACAGCCATATTTTATAGTAAAACTTCACTGGCTAGAATACCACATTCCTCAATCCGTGATATCATATCATATATTATAATTACAAATCACTTACAGACACACTATTCCAATACAAAAGGCTGCGTATCACTCAACCTTCATCAGAAACTCAACTGAATGAATTATTGCGACCACTAGGTGTCGCCACAAAACAATCACAACGTACAAACGTACAAAGTATATTGTGATCTACGGCTACGTATATAAACATGGAAGCTACCAAAAGAAAGACTAGACCAGGGGTGGTCTAGTCTCGTGGGCCGCATTGATTTAACAAAACGGGGGGGTGGGGGGGCAGACTATATATTTTACACGTAACAGTCCACCTGGTATTATTGTATCTGTAAAAGTGTCACGCAATCTGCTATTATTATTTATTATTTTATATTTATATTTAAATATTTTATATTTAAATATTTTATATTTAAATATTTTAAATGTTATTATTATTATTATTATTATTATTATTATTATTATTATTATTATTATTATTATTATTATTATTATTATTATTATTATTATTATTATTATTATTATTATTATTATTATGTCCCTTTTTCAGGAGCACTTTGTAAACAACAGACCACATCAAATAACAAAATTGATAAAACCATCAAAAGGTTGGCTCAAGCCATGATGCCAGTTCGTATGTTGAGTTTAAATTAAATACTTTGGAAAGAACGGACGGTATTCAAACACTTGGCGGGCCGGATGTGGCCCCCGGGCCGTAGTTTGCCCACCCCTGGACTAGACTCTCATCTTTCATCAGAAATTTTTTTTTTATCTTTCTGTGTTCTTCAGTAATCAGCAGTCAAACATTGGTAAGTTTCAGGAAAATATCAGCTCCCAACTACAAATGGGTGAAAAACAAGCTTTTTGTTTTTGTGACAGCTCAACTATACGCCGACATAAACAACACAATAGAGGCTGGTCTTGCATCAAAATGACAATTTATAGTATTGACAAATATAACGCCATCAATTTTTGGTATTGAATGAGTTAAAGTACATGTTCAATGACGGTAATACATATTTTGATATATACAGTCATGGAGAAAAAATGATGAGACCACTTTTCTTGTTCATTTTAATGCCTGGTACAACTAAAGGTACTTTTGTTTGGACTCATGTAACCATGATGACAAAAATAGCTCATAAGCGTTGAATTTTTTTGGGTTAAAAAAAAAAAAACCCAAAAAAAAGTAATAAAAAAAGTGGCCTGTATTCCTAAAAATACGGCATATAGTGTTTGTTTTCTTGTCTTAATTATTTCATTGAATAAAACTGAAGCACTGCTGGTTGCAGCCATGCGGTACACTTCAATTTAATTTAATTTAATTTAATTTAATTTAATTTAATTTAATTTAATTTAATTTAATTTAATTTAATTTAATTTAATTTAATTTAATTTAATTTAATTTAATTTAATTTAATTTAATTTAATTTAATTTAATTTAATTTAATTTAATTTAATTTAATTTAATTTAATTTAATTTAATTTAATTTAATTTAATTTAATTTAATTTAATTTAATTTAATTTAATTTAATTTAATTTAATTTAATTTAATTTAATTTAATTTAATTTAATTTAATTTAATTTAATTTAATTTAATTTAATTTAATTTAATTTAATTTAATTTAATTTAATTTAATTTAATTTAATTTAATTTAATTTAATTTAATTTAATTCCACACAATTGCCAGAAAGGTTGTTGAGCGAATGAATTATTATTTTTAATTATTTGACTAACTCAATGAGAAGAACAAAAAAAGAATTCTTGTGTACTTCAGGGTCATAAAGTGTTCTGTGGGTCATCCCTGTGATATCAGTTTGTCCTGGTCAGCCACAAACATGGCGTCCGCTGGTCCACAATAAAGCCAACTGGTCTGTAAAACAAACAAACACGAGAGTGCTGTGTTCCCTCCTCCAGTCGCAAGACCCCAACCGTAATCCCGACCGGAGCGTGATATAGTAACGGCGTGCTCCTCGGAGATGGGGGCGCCAGGTCTTAGCCCGCCAGATCCCCTAAATGCACGGAGCCGGGAACCTCATTCCTTGATCCAACCTGAGCTCATAAGCAAGACAAATGACTGTGGGCACAAACAATATCACTGAAAAATAATAGGCCATCTTTGGGATGCTGAAACCTGATGGATGAGCTTTCAGATTGTTTTTTTTTATCCACTCCAGTTTTTTTTATTCAGTTTTCAAGGTTTTGATGCAGCATTGTGGCCTTCAGGTCTGCCTGCTAGACTCGTACAGTGAGCATTGTTCCACACGCAGTCCTTCCCTGGAAAGACAAGTCTAATCCATCCCATTAGTCACACATTAGTCCATAATAAGCACGATTGGAGTAGGAAAGCGTGAAGGAAAGATTGGAGGGTCTACATAACAAATAAAAATAATATTAGTGCATGCAAGCGTTTTAATGCTCATTTACTTTACAGCCAGTCAGTGAAGACGCCAAAGGCTGCTTTAGGTGTGCACCCCCACCCCCCCACCCGCTTTGGCACCTCACCTTAATCGTTCCTTCCAGTGATGACGCAAATGACCCATGATGACCCCCCCCCCCCCCCCCCCCCCCTTCGGTAAAACCTGTAAAACATTAGCCAGCAGGAATAGCAACGAGGGGACGAGGCTGCTGCCTTGCTGGGGGAAAGTCACCCGGACTTGGACGGGGATGATAGTTTGAAGTTGTGGTGCGTTCATGGACGCCAGCTTTTCCACATTCAAGCCCTTTAGCTGAGACTGCAGACATGCACTGGTCATTTTGTGTTGCTGTGGTTTGATTTTATGTTTATTTTTGGAAGGCACTGATAAATAAAATAGATTTTTATTATCCATCCGTTTTCTATTCCGCTTAGGAAGTGATGTGTGGCGAGGGTTGGCTCATGGTAGGAAATACATAAACAAATAACATAGAAAATATGAATACTGTATTTGTCCATTCAACTGTCATACATGTATTTACGGTATGATTCCAATGTCATTGGATGCTCATATCCCCTCCTACTTCGGTACGTGACAAAATATTTAAAAATTAAAAAATTAAATTAAATTAAATTAAATTAAATTAAATTAAATTAAATTAAAAATACTTCAATTATATTAGGAAAGCAGGAAGTGAAAAAATGTAACGGTTAGTGATTGTAAAAGTACCAGATGGAGGGGTAGGATTTAATAAGCTTTGCTTCTTCCTACTCCTTTTGGACATGTGGAACTGGGAACTGATTATGGGATGCACTCAATTGTAATCTGTTGCATGTTCAAATGAAATAAAACCATTACCATTACCATTACCAAATACCCAAGTTGTTGGATCATGCCCCCCCCCCCCCCCCCACAATTTATGTCTTTCCGCAGGTCGTCAATAACAGAATGTTACAGAAACACGGAGTTGTCGCTGATGTTTTTCCACAGAGGAAAAACCAGCATTTATTATCTTGCTGCTTTGCCGTGAGGCGTTCAAGTGCACTCTTAATTGTGAGTGCTAAGCGCTAATTTAATTATTCATTATTATTCACGTACGTATGTACACGTACCCCGCTTAAGCAACCTGGGGGTGTAGCTGGAATACAGACAGATGGTGCATTGAAGGACTGCCGACCAAAGTGGGAAATCACATGACTTGATGTAAAAAAATGTGGGCTTTTTGAACAGTGGTATACGTACAATGTGCATTTTACCTATGTCATTCATATTTCAAAATTATTACCCACTTAAATGTGTTTTCTGAAGGAAATCAATTTTTTTAATTTAAAAAAAAAATTAAAAATTAAAAAAAAAAAAATTTAATTTTTTTTTACCCAAAATCTTCATATTTTGGGGATGCTGAATGGCAAATATGGAGGTTCCATTTTCAGATATTTGACCTGAAGCTATGTATTTCATTCCAGGCTGGTTGTGATGCTTCTGTTTGACTGGGTTGAATTTGAATTTGCAAGTACGATGTGCATTTTACCTATGTCATCCATATTTCCAAATTATTACCAATTTAAATGTGTTTTCTGAAGAAAATCAATTTTTAAATGTTTTTTTAAAAATAAAAAAAAAATAATAAAAAATTAAATTTTACAATTTTTTTTACCCAAAATCTTCATATTTTGGGGATGCTGAATGGCAAATATGGAGGTTCCATTTCCCGATATTTGACCTGAAGCCATGAATTTCATTCCAGGCTGGTGCTTCAGTTTGACTTGAATTTGAATTCGCAAGTACGATGTGCATTTTACCTATGTCATCCATATTTCCAAATGATTACCCACTTAAATGTGTTTTCTGAAGAAAATCAAATTTTTTAATAAAAAAACATTTTAAAAAATTTAATTTTACAATTTTTTTTACCCAAAATCTTCATATTTTGGGGATGCTGAATGGCAAATATGGAGGTTCCATTTTCCGACATTTGACCTGAAGCCATTTCATTCCAGGCTGGTTGTGATGCTTCTGTTTGACTAGGTTGAATTTGAATTCGCAATCACGATGATTTGAGTCTCATATTAACTTCATAGCAACCTTGAACCAACATACTAAACCAGTATTGGAAGTACAAAAACCAGCAATAAAATCTCATTTTTGGGGGAATCCAGACGTGCAAATGTTTTCTTCACCAAGCAGTGCAAGGATTGCACCACCGACATCAAGAATAAACACTCAATGCACAAGAAACCATGTCCCCAACACCCTTGAATGGGATGATCTTCAGTTGTCGTTTGATGACTTATTGTATGACTTATTGTATGACTTAGTGTATGACTTAGTGTATGACTTATTGTATGACTTAGTGTACGACTTGGTGCATGACTTAGTGTACTCCCAGACTTTGCAGGATCTGACCTAGTTTCTTGATGTCGGAGGAAAGCGCTGCAGACGTCAGCTTATCTGACGGAGAGCGCTGATAGAAGAACAAAAGGAGGAATAAAGAGGCAAAGATGGCGTCTCTTCAAGGTTGGCAGGGTTGAATCTGAGGGCAGTGAGGTGTGCTCTTATCTGCATAGGTGTTTCTATCTACTTTGTAGACCCAGTGAGAATACTGCGACTATAATTGGACAGTGAGGAGGTGCGTAAACAATCAGTGCTTAAACCCTGTAAATCCTGCAGACTGATCCCCGCAACCCTGTTAATTAACCCAAGTGTAAACTCAGCACTCTTTTTTTTTTTAATTGTGTCTTTGCTGGACGTTGAAGCGGAGAAGAAGTCAATTCAGGACGCAGACAAGCTCAGGCAGCGCCTCGTAATGTGAGTGGACACACATCGTGGTGTGAAGCCTGTAATGTAGAACAAAGTAGGACGCGGGATGCAGCGAGACGGAGAAGGAACGAAGCGCTCATCATGAATGAATGATTAAGAAACTCTTGCACATATCTGGCGCGGAGCTATATTTGGGACCAGGCAGTTTCCGGCTCACTTTCGAGACAGTTGGGAAAAAAAAAAAAAATGTCTCTGTAGCAAGTTGATGACGGTCCTGTGGCGTGGTGGGTGCTGCGACACCCAGAAGGAAGTGGTTCTTAGCCGGTTATTGGCGAGGGCAAGATAAACAACAATATTTTCATGTCGTTTGTTTGTGCTCTGCACTTGGGAGAGATGGAGGCTTGCTGTGGGCTGTGGCTGGGAGCCATGGTGGTGGACCCACCACTTGGCTGCCCTCGGAACATCTAGAATAATCCCATAAACATACCAACCAAGCATATCACACAAGAATTTTAGGAAATTTACATTTTGCACTGCTGGATATTAAGGAGCTTCTGAGTAGAACTTCAACCATCGCCTTTAAAAATGCTTTATATGGATTGAGTAAGGAACTCAAACAATGCACAACGATGAGACAATTGACGAAGAGTCTTGAACCAGTCATGATGTGCTATATATACATATGCTATATATCACTATATTGACACTTACTATGGTACCCATTATGGCATTGGATGCTCATATCACCTCCTACTTCGGTACGTGACAAAAAATAAAATAAAATAAAATAAAATAAAATAAAATAAAATAAAATTAAATTAAATTAAATTAAATTAAATTAAATTAAATTAAATTAAATTAAATTAAATTAAATTAAATTAAATTAAATTAAATTAAATTAAATTAAATTAAATTAAATTAAATTAAATTAAATTAAATTAAATTAAATTAAATTATGAAAGCAGGAAGTGAACAAATGTATCAGTTACTGATTGTAAAAGTACCAGATGGAGGGTTAGGATTCAATAAGCTTTGCTTCTTCCTACTCCTTTTGGACATGTGGAACTGTGAACTGATTATGTGATGCACTCAATTGGAATCTGATGCATGTTCAAATGAAATAAAACCATTACCATTTTTTTTTTTTAGTCTCACTCCCATTTCCTCTTTTTGCATTCTCTACCTAGAACCTCCAAAATGTCAATTCTGGCATTCTTAAGGTCTACCTTGCTAAAGCATGGTATTTTTGGCTAGTGTAATATTTTTGGGCAAAAATAAGTTTCAGAAAAAGCCAAACATAAAAAAAAAATGATTTGAGGGACTGTACATTCTAATATTTTCTTCAAAAAGGTGTCTAAAACGAGAAAAGATGGGAACCTGTCCTTTGCAAGGATTAATTAGCAATTTCCTTAGTTGTATTTTGTTTAAAGGTGATTTGACCTTAATTACAGTACATTTTGTCAGATAGGTTCTGAATGGCCATTATCCATGTTTTGCATTTATTGCATTTTTTTTGCAAATAACCGAATCTTGCCTGCAAAGGAAACACACAACCACCATCCATTCCATCCAGCCTGCTCGGCCTGTCCGTCTCCCCAAGTACCTGTTTGCTTCCTTCCCCCATGTTTAAAGCTGAGTGCATCTCATATTTACACTGATGTGTTTACAGTCCAGTTAGCAAAGAGCTCGTTAGGTCTCATTCAGATGTCGGTGTGTACCTCGCGTGTCGTCATGAGACCCAATAGGGGTGTCGTTAACGTGGAGATTTTTCAATGAGTATGTATGTCCTGGATGGATGGAGTATCCCTCTACTGCGAAGGGAATAAAACCTTAAATTAGCTGTGGCTCAACTGCAGGCGTCATCAAATTAGTCATCTTACATTAAGGCTCAGTTCTCCTTAAAGGGTTGACCCAAATTACATAGAAAATATCATCTCATGAGAGGTATGAAGCAGAAAATATCATTTTCATAGGCAGGAATGTGTCCTTCTCTGGTACATCGGTCTATGTATATTTCAAGAAAACAGTCCTGGAATATTATTATTAGTGTTATTTATTTGTATTATACTTCAAATTTTTAATTATTGCATTATGCCATTTTGATCTTTTTGTGTTGTCTTGGGCAAGGTCAACAATTTTAGTCACCGTTTAATGCACTCAAACCGAAAGCGTTATCTGGGTTTTGTTTATTACTTCAATTCCAAACTTTATTGTTTTTCCCACCCGACAATCTAAGGTGAAATATACAGAGAAGAACATTTGAAAAGTTTTTTTTTTTTTTATCATACATACAGTATGTACATATATTGTGTTCCCTTGTTTATCGTGGGGGATAAGTTCCCAAAATATCCAGCAATAAATGAAATAAGTGAAATAAGTGATGTAGCCAGCTACTGCATATTATTTTACAATTATTATAATTTTTTTATGGACCCCTCACTATACACTTTTGGGACTTTTCTCAGACAGGAAGTAACATTTTGTCACATTTCTCTTGTTTAAACAGACTCAAAGTTCAAATCTTGGCGACGTTCGGTTGTAGCGTTTTTGTATCCTTGTTAAAACTTATTGCTTCTGTTGTCGTATATTCCTCACACGGTTCGCTTTTTCTCTTTGTTGGACTGTTTTGTTTACAGTATGTTAGCGGTTAGCAAGCAGGTCACACGGTTAGCTAGTTTAGTAGCTAACCGTGACCACAAGAAGGAGATTGACAATGGTCTACTGCCAATCAATCGGGATGAAGAAGACAATAGACGGTGCTTGAAATTGTACTAAAAAATCTGCGAGTCCAGGAAAAGTGAACCTTGACGCAGCGATGGAACACTGTACTAGATATTCTTTGATGATTGGGATTTTTGTAATGATTTATTACAAATACATAATAGCTGGTACATTTCATTCTAAGGTTGTAGTACACATGTACATGAAATGACAAAATGCACAAATATTGGGTTATTTTGGCACTGCTGGTTATAATGTTGAGAACGGGCTTCCTTTTATACGCATGAAACATAAAAAAAAAGTATTTGTCAATCATGCAGGGATATTTTGATTGATCTTTTTCCTAATAAATGCATCTGGGTCTTCATCTAATCCATCCAATGTTAAAGTCAAGTTGATCCAAGGCAGTAAGAGCAACTGTGTGTTGTACAGCGACCACAAAACCACACGGGTGTCAATAAAAGCTCCTCGCAGGCAAATCCTCAGCTTTTGTCATGTTTTGGCCCACAGCATGACCCAACTCAATAAGCACCACTGACACATTCAATTACACCTGAATTATCCGTTTGGCGCTGATACCGAGGCGCTTGCCTTCGGTGTGTGCGCGGCAGTGATTGGTCACAGCGGCACGCCGGCTTTGTCAAGGCGACTTGGGGCCACAGAGCCGACACACATGCAAAGTGTTGTGTTGGCTGGCCACAAATCTCTGTGACGTGCATCAGCGCACCGCATCCATGCGGGGACGCTTGGGAAAGAACGAAGGAAGGGTGAGGAGGGGGGTGGTGGGGGGGGGGGGTTGCGAGGCCTTAGGAGGACACAGCGGCTGGTAATCAGATCCTCCGCCTCCACCAGACCCCGAGGCAGCGACTGGGAAGGAAAGTAAAGCAAACCTGACTGTGAAATTGCATTAGATGAGTGTGCTTAGTGGAAAGTGTGTGTGTGTGTGTGTGTGGGGGGGGGGGGCTGATAAAAGCACATTTTTGCATTTACGAATGCTACCGTTCTCATGCGTTCTCTGCGTCATACATATTTCATGGCCTTGTTGAGTCTCATTGTGAAACAACCACAATATTTCATTAAATAGAGAATTATAAATGCATATTAATTTATTCATTTTCTACTGCTTATCCTCACAAGGGTCGCAAGGGTGCTGGAGCCTATCCCAGCTGTCTTCAGGCGAGAGGCGGGGTCCACCCTGGACTGGTGGCCAGCCAATCCCAGGGCACATATAGACAAACAACCATTCACACTCACATTCATACCTATGGACAATTTGGAGTGGCCAATTAACCTTTTACTTTTACTTTTTTTGGAACTAGTTACCTTTGTAGTGGAGTATCTCAGTTACTTTTTGTAACTACTAACTAGTTAGTTTTGTAGTGGAGTAACTCAGTTACTTTTTTGTAACTAGTAACTGGTAACTATAACTAATTATTTCCTTCCTTCATTTTCTACCGCTTTTTCCTCACAAGGGTCACGTTGGGTGCTGGAGCCTATCCCAGCTGTCTTCGGCGAGAGGACTGGTGGCCAGCCAATCCCAGGGCACATATAGACAAACAACCATTCACACTCACATTCATACCTATGGACAATTTGGAGTGGCCAATTAACCTTTTACTTTTACTTTTTTTGTAACTAGTTACCTTTTTAGTGGAGTAACTCAGTTACTTTTTTGTAACTAGTAACTAGTTACTTTTGTAGTAGGGTAACTCAGTTACTTTTTTGTAACTAGTAACTAGTTACTTTTGTAGTGGAGTAACTCAGTTACTTTTTTGTAACTAGTAAGTAGTTACTTTTGTAGTGGAGTAACTCAGTTACTTTTTTGTAACTAGTTACTTTTGTAGTGGAGTAACTCAGTTACTTTTTTGTAACTAGTAAGTAGTTACTTTTGTAGTGGAGTAACTCAGTTACTTTTTTGTAACTAGTAATTAGTTACTTTTGTAGTGGGGTAACTTGGTTACTTTTTTGTAACTAGTTACTTTTGTAGTGGAGTAACTCAGTTACTTTTTTTAAACTAGTAACTAGTTACTTTTGCAGTGGAGTAACTCAGTTACTGTTTTGGAACAAGTAACTAGTTACTTTTGTAGTGGGGTAACTCGGTTACTTTTTTGTAACTAGTTACTTTTGTAGTGGAGTAACTCAGTTACTTTTTTTGTAACTAGTAACTAGTTACTTTTGCAGTGGAGTAACTCAGTTACTTTTTTGTAACTAGTAACTAGTTACTTTTGCAGTGGAGTAACTCAGTTACGTTTTTGGAACTAGTAACTAGTTACTTTTGTAGTGGGGTAACTTGGTTACTTTTTTGTAACTAGTTACTTTTGTAGTGGAGTAACTCAGTTACTTTTTTGTAACTAGTAACTAGTTACTTTTGCAGTGGAGTAACTCAGTTACTTTTTTTGGAACTAGTAACTAGTTACTTTTGTAGTGGGGTAACTCGGTTACTTTTTTGTAACTAGTAACTGGTAACTAAAACTAATTCTTTCATTCATTCATTTTCTATCGCTTATCCTCACCAGGGTCGCGTGGCGTGCTGGAGCCTATCCCAGCTGTCAAGAGGGCAGCAAGAGGCGGGGTACACCCTGGACTGGTGGCCAGCCAATCACAGGGCACATATAGACAAACAACCATTCACACTCACATTCATACCTATGGACAATTTGGAGTGGCTAATTAACCTAGCATGTTTTTGGAATGTGGGAGGAAACCGGAGTACCCGGAGAAAACCCACGCATGCACAGGGAGAACAATAAATGCATATGAAATCTAAATCCAACATGATTCAGATCCTACTCCTTTCGGACACGTTGAACCATGTAAAATGTCCCCCCCTTTTTAAGCGTGTTGTCATTATGTTGGTGTCTCCATGTTGTTGCTTCTCAGTGGTTTGACAAAACATCTGCCTTTGTCGTCTCTCACAGATGCTCCCCCGCACAGACTGGGACCACAAGAGAGGCTCCCGAGGTTCACAGGTGAGCAGAACACATGAAGCACCAACACTAGGGTGCATCAAAAAACACAATTATTGAATTTTGATATGGCTGGGTACTAAAAGTGTTCCAATATATGTCGAAACAAAACATAGAAAATATTTTTCCAATCCATGATTATTTAGGGGTGCCACCATACATCTGTTTTTGTAATACTCCTATTACATATTACTAGCAAATTAGCGGTTTTGTCTTTGTAATTTTAATGATTTGTAGTCATATTTATAGGTATTTAGTGCTCATTGTCTCTACTGTAGCTAACATTAGCTAGCTACAGTTTGCTAATGACAGTTAGCTAATAGCTGAG
The DNA here is from genome assembly GCF_030265055.1 of Doryrhamphus excisus. Lineage (NCBI taxonomy): Eukaryota > Metazoa > Chordata > Actinopteri > Syngnathiformes > Syngnathidae > Doryrhamphus > Doryrhamphus excisus. The sequence goes on from NC_080471.1 coordinate 2,570,569, forward strand.
CAAACATAACATCAACAACAGTAATATAGAGTAGACAGTATTACTGATGCCTCATATTTATTGAGAGTAGTACTGTAGTCCTACATAATGTGATATACATACACTTGTCCATGTATTATTTTAGGCACTGTTTAGTGCTCATTGCCTCTACTGTAGCTAACATTAGCTAGCTACAGTTTGCTAATGACAGTTAGCTAATAGCTGAGCAAGCATAACATCAACAACAGTAATATAGAGTAGACAGTATTACTGATGCCTCATATTTATTGAGAGTAGTACTGTAGTCCTACATAATGTGATATACACTTTTATTTATTTTAATTAAATTTGGTCTTTGGTCTGGGCCCCCTTTGATGACCCTATGTCAGGGGTGGGCAAACTTTTGAACTCGGGGGCCGCATTGATTTAAGAAAATTGATGGGGGGGTCAGACTATATATTTTAAGTGTCATGGAGTCTGCTATATATATACTTTGAGATCATTTATTTGATGTAAAGTGCTTTATAATTTAAATTTTAATAATAATAATATTGAACCATCAAAAGGTTGGCTCAGGCCATGATGCCAGGTTGTATGTTGAGTTTAAATGAAATACTTTGGAAAGAACGGGTGGGCCGTATTCAAACACTTGGCGGGCCGGATGTGGCCCCCGGGCCGTAGTTTGCCCACCCCTGCCCTAGGTCAACTTTTTGGCAATTAGACTAGATTTTCCGAAATTTTACAAAAGTTTATGTGTGAGGTGGCACCCCTAAATCTCAATGGATTTCCTCAAAGACATTTTTATGTTCATTAGGAAAAAAATGGAATGCCAGCCAAATTCATATTATGAATTTTAAATTTCCCATTCAAATTTGATGCACCCGAACCAACACGTTTATCAGTTGCACTCCGAGGCCTCCGTGGCGCCTTAAACATTTGCAGTTGGGAGTCGGGGTGTCACATGGTGAGATGTCACATGATTGGTTAGCTTATGAAAAAGAAAAAAAAAAACTTGTGGAGTTGTGGAGGACACACGGAGAGAAGGGTCACAACTTTGACGGTACGTTCCCTGTGTTTGGGACCCGAGTGAGTGTTTGGGCATCGATGTATTGAGCTGCCACTGAGCCACGGGGCAGCACTGTGGACTACATGGAGAACAAACAATGCCCTTGGATGTCGGCTGTGTGTGTGTGTGTGTGTGTGTGTGTGTGTGTGTGTGTGTGTGTGTGTGTGTGCTATCAGAAGGACAGGCTCCTAAAATAAATAGAGGCTATGGCGACAGCGTGAGATTAGATAGCATTAAAAAAAAAAAATCCTGCAAAGTTGTCGTGGGAGGGCATATTAAATATCCTTTCCTGACGTGGGATCTTAACTCTGCTATGACTTGAAATCAATCAATGCACCGTCTAATTTCCTGCTTCCACTCCCATTCTGGTGCGTGAATGCAATAATCGTCCCGCCACTGTGATGCGTCTCTTCTGATTGACGCATCCTCTTAATGATTGGTCATTTTCTCGCTGGTGTCCATCAGCGGAACACTGAACCGGTCCATTGAGTGACAAGACGTTTGAGAAGCCGATGCTTATGTTGGCACGCGTTTCCATCTGCAGGCCTTGGCTCGGCTCTCTTGGCCCGCGGAGGCTGCTCGAGTTTCCCCATGCCATGACACCTCCTCGCACACTCGCCTCTTTAGCTGCACACCAGGGCTTGATTGATTTCCACCGTGTCGTATTCGTCCAACACGCTGCACACATTAGCAGCCTCATTTTCCAAACCACATCGTTTTTTTTTTTGTTTTTTTTTCAAACTTCCATCCCATCCAAGAGCTTGTGGTGGATGTTTTAGCTTCGGAATTGACGTTGAAGTTACAGTACGTATGGAAAGAGGTCTTTAAATATTTGTCTTCAACTTAAAAGTACGTCCGTTTTGGAGTCTTACTCTGGGAGGCTATCGGAGAAAGGAGCGTTTTATCGTTTTATCGTTTTTCGAGGACAAGACAGGGAATCTTTTCAGGGTATTTTTTGCAGCGTGCATTCATACCTGTATGGGATATGTTTGGACTAATTATAGGTCGACATTCAGCCATGGAACAGCCTCAAATTTCAAACCACGAGGGATGTTTATTTAAATTTTTTCCCAATATTGGCTCAATATTAATATCTGATCAGGACTCCCCCAGTTAAAGTTAACCAAAAGGAATAAAAGTGACATTAATAATTTAAGGGAGTGGTGTGCTAAAATGATCATTCTGTAGACGCCATCTTGGATTTGCTTAATATAGTTACTTTAAACACATGCTAAATGGATCTTATAGTCTTAGTTATCAAAACTTTTTAATATTTAGACGGTGTGGACATCGAAAGGGTGAAGGAAAATACATTTCTGGGGATCACAATAGATGAAAATATGAGCTGGAAACCTCATATTACAAATATACAACATAAGGTGGCCAGAAATATTTCAGTATTGAACAAAGCAAAATTTTATTCTCAATCAGAAATCACTCCACACTCTTTATTGCTCTCTGGTTCTATCATATCTTACTTATTGTGTGGAAATATGGGATAATAACTATAAAAGCAATCTTCACTGGCTAAATGTACTGCAAAAAAGGCCAGTAAGGATAATTCATAATGCCGCCTACAGAGAACATACTAACTCCTTATTTGTAAAATGACAAATACTTCAACTTGCTGATATAGTTCATCTTCAAACAGCTAAAATAATGCATAAGGCTAAAAATATTACCTAATTAGCTAAAAATGTCATCCAATACTTCTCTACAAGAAAGGAGAAATATGATCTCAGGGAAGAAGTACATTTGAAACACTTCTATGCTAGGACTACGTTATGCTAGCCATAGCATTTCAGTATGTGGAATCAAACTATGGAATGGATTGAGTAAGGAAATCAAACAATGCACAACGATGAGCCAATTCAAGAAACAATACAAGCAGTTGATGTTTGCTAAATCCAAGGATGAAGAGTCTTGAACCAGTCATGATGTGCTATATATATCACTATATTGACACGCACTATGGTACACATTATGGCATTGGATGCTCATATCACCGAGTACTTTGGTAAGTGACAAAAATATAAAATTTAAAACATTTTGAAAATTTAAAAAATTTTGAAAATTTTGAAAATTTTGAAAATTTTGAAAATAAAAAAAAAATTAAAAATTAAAAAATTAATAAAAAAAATTATATTAGGAAAGCAGGAAGTGAACAAATGTAACAGTTACTGATTGTAAAAGTAGCAGATGGAGGGGTAGGATTTAATAAGCTTTGTTTCTTCCTACTCCTTTTGGACATGTGGAACTGGGAACTCATTATGGGATGCACTCAATTGGAATCTGATGCATGTTCAAATGAAATAACCATTACCATTACCATTACCATTACCATTACCATTACCATTACCATTACCATAACGGTCATTGGGGTTCTCACCTGAGCGACTTGATCCTGGTTTGTGTTCTTTTTCAATGCTAGTTGACACTTTGACACAACCACACACTCTCAAATCCGCCAAATGAGAAGCACGGCTCTCCTTGAGTAGCTACGTGTTATCTCATGATATTGATTTCATTTGGATCACGTCACCCCCCCCCCCCCCCCCCACCCCTTTCACGTCCTGGTCATGAATAAAACAGGCAATACCAACACGTTGCGTCCAGGCTGCAGAAGTTGGGTCGTTTGCTCCAGCATCTAAAGAGCTCGTAAAGAGAGTTGGGTTTGGGGGTTGTTTGGGAAGTTGGAAAGCTGAGTGCTGGGTGTAGTTTTGGCTGGAGGATCCTGGCCGGGAGCGAGGAGAGTCCTGGGGGAGTTTCGTGTTAGTCCTCTGCTATGATTCACACTGTATCACCGCTTTGTTATTCTAAGTGGAGAACTCTTCGGCTAATCTATTCAGGGTCGTCATACGAACACGCACTGAAGAATAAAAAAACAAAACAAAACCAAAAAACGTGAAACTTTAGTGTTTTGTTGTTGTTGTGGTTATGTTTTTATTCCCGTTTTTATTCCCTTCATTCCAGCTCGGCATATTTTTACTGAAAATTCATGAAGTATGCATTTCTCCGTCCTTGTGAGGACCAACAGTTGCTTCTGTGACTCAAATGTGTTTACTGAGAAGATCAAGCACATCGCTTTCCATTCAGCAGACCCCTGAGGCCGTTTGTACCAGCATTTACCCCCCCCCCCCCCCAACCCCCCCAGGGGATACATTATTTTCTCACCATTGCGCAATTTTCAACAATCTCACATATCACCCTCAATTTAAAGCAGCTCTCAGGGTAGCCTGGAGGAGCCCAGGGGGTCAAAGTTCACAAGGAAGCTCAGATCACAAACTGCAAATATGTAACCTCTCTGTTTGGGTTTCTATCAGCCACTCTGGGGGGGGGGGGGGGGGGGTATCCTCAAGAGGGTCACGGGCATGCTGGAGCCTATCCCAGCTGTTTTGGTGCGAGAGGCGGGGTACACCCTGGACTGGTGGCCAGCCAATCCCAGGGCACATATAGACAAACAACCATTCACACTCACATTCATACCTATGGACAATTTGGAGTGGCCAATTAACCTAGCATGTTTTTTGGAATGTGGGAGGAAACCGGAGTACCCGGAGAAAAAAAACATGCAAATTCCACACAGAGATGGCCGAGGGTGGAATTGAACCCCTGGTCTCCTAGCTGTGAGGCCTGTACTCTAACCCAGGGGTCAGCAACCCCTGGCTCCAGAGCCGCATGTGGCTCTTCAGCCACTTTGTTGTGGCTCCCTTCACAACGCTCAAGTATTTTTTTTAAATACCCTAATGGGAAAAAATATGCATTTTTTAATGAGTTTTTTTTTTAAATCTGACTTTCTGTGAGACCCTGAATGAATTGAAGTGAATGAGTTCTGACTCGTCATTGGATGAGCTCAAAGAGCTCACATGTGACGAGAAGCAACAATTTGGTGTAAAAATTTGGCGTTAAAACTGATTCAAACTTTCAAAAGTTTATAAGATATTGTTTTTAAATGATGTTTAAATGATGTTTTTCTGTTTTCCTTTAGTAAGCGTGTGGGTAAAATGGCTCTTTTGATAATAAAGGTTGCCGACCCCTGCTCTAACCACTCATCCACACATCAAATGATTAAAAACATACGTGTCCAATGCATGTTCACAAACACAACAGCAGTCGCACAGAAGCGAGCGACAATTTGGAGTCAGGCTCTACTGTACCTTTAGTGAGGAGCTCAAATTTGCCCCAAACTGCTATCACTCGCTGAGAGCAAACATGTGTGTGTGTGTGTGTGATTCGATCACAAATACTAAACAAGACATAGCATAAAATTGCCGGGTGAGTGGTTAGCGTGCAGGCCACACAGCTAGGAGACCCGAGTTCGATTCCACCCTCTGACATCTCTGTGAGAAGTTTCATGTGCGGGTTTTCTCCAGGTACTCCAGTTTCCTCCCACATTCCAAAAACATGCTAGGTTAATTAGCCACTCCAAATTGTCCATAGGTATGAATGTGAGTGTGAATGGTTGTTTGTCTATATGTGCCCTGGGATTGGCTGGCCACCAGTCCAGGGTGTACCCCGCCTCTCGCCTGAAGACAGCTGGGATAGGCTCCAGCACCCCCGCGACCCTGGTGAGGATAAGCGGTAGAAAATGAATAAATGTACGAATGAAATCGACCAATATGTTTTTTTTTCCGGGTTGATGCCGATACAGATATTGATCAGTTGAACGGTTGGGACCAATTTTGATGGGAGTGTCTCCTCTCTGAGCTTTCCATGACGTCCGTGTATCCCTCCGCCGAGTACGAAGCACATTCTTGACGTCATATGACCGAACCTGCAGCCGGATGCACGTTAACAAATCATTTTCACCGCGCTTTATTTCCGTCCTAATTTGTCTTCGGAGAAGCGAGCGAGCCGGGCCGTGAGTGCACACAGACAAGGATTCAGAAGTGACTGCTGATTTGTTTTGACTGGCCTCCTCTCTGGTTTACACGGGGCCCTGGCGTGGGCGTTCATCCACCGCACGCCTATCGTTCTTCCACGGGACTTCACACGGCCCAGTAAAAATGCTTCATCGCGCACGCCGCCATCACTCATGCGTGTCATAACAGAATGTTGTTTGACTTGGCCGCTAGCTGATCATAAAAGTGTTTATTGACACTTGTTCACGGTTTAAATGTTACATGTCAACAGAACCAAATATCAGCCATTTAGCGGCGTAGAACGCCGGTAATGGGATTAACTGGATTATTGAGTACGCTTGCGGGCGACCATCAGTCAAACGGTACCATTCCACTCTCGCCAATCCCATTCCAAGTGCATCGTGTTCCTCTGTCCAATCAGATTCAACTTTTTCAGTCAGCAGCCTCAACTCTTAATCAAGAAAAAGTACCTTTATATTTATCGTCTTTTAAAAGATTTACAGTCGTTATGCAGTACTTGTATCTTCTTGTCATACCAATCCAACAGCTTGGCTATAAATATTAAAGGTTATGTTTTTCCACAAAACAACCGTGATGGTTCTTAACCTGTTAAGAAAACCCTAAAAGCCAAATGATGTACTTCCAGGGCAGGTGAAGCAAATGTTATACTGTCAAAAATAGTCTCTGTGTTTCTTAAAATACTTCAACCGAATACTTCATCGGTGGGGAGGAACAAATAAAATGAAGCCGACGTCCAACCGTTGACTCTGGCTGATGGGAAATCATCAGTAAAGGCGTTACTGACCCACATCCTACCCAAGTTCTACAATATACACCACAGTACTGCATACACATTCTGATGTAGTTTTTCTACAATGACTGAAAGCCCAGAAAGTTGAAATACTTCTATAAATATTCATGCTGCAAATAAAAATTAAGCCCAGCACCTCTTTTATAGCCACTGAGACCCAGCTTTAGAGGTGAGGAAAGTCGTGTTCAAGTTCCGGCGGTCGAGTGGTTAGCGCACAGACCTCACAGCTAGAAGACCCAAGTTCAATTCCATCCTCGGCTATCTCTGTGTGGAGTTTGCATGTTCTCCCCGTGCATGCGTGGGTTTTCTCCGGGTACTCCGGTTTCCTCCCACATTCCAAAAACATGCTAGGTTAATTAGCGACTCCAAATTGTCCATAGGTATGAATGTGAGTGTGAATGGTTGTTTGTCTATATGTGCCCTGGGATTGGCTGGCCACCAGTCCAGGGTATACCCCGCCCGAAGATAGCTGGGATAGGCTCCAGCACCCTCACAACCCTCGTGAGGATAAGCGGTAGAAAATGAATGAATGAATGATGGCATTTGGTAGTAAAGGAACCCAAACCCTCAAAATGGTCTCAACTCTTCAACTCGTCAAATGCTTGGTTGCTACCCATTATGTGATTGGATGCTCATATCACCTCCTACTTCGGTACGTGACAAAAATCTAATAAAAAAATTTAATAAAAAATTACTTAAACCATATTAGGAAAGCAGGAAGTGAACAAATGTAACAGTTACTGATTGTAAAAGAACCTTTCCTTTTGGAAAGCCCGGTTGCGTCTTATGAAATCTCACGAGTCGACGTTGAAGTCGTATGACCTTGAAGGCGTGTAACGTATTTATTTGTAGATGATCCAGATGGTCCCGTTTCGTGTAACTGTTTGTACGCTCGCATGTGTGTTTAGAGATTTGAGACGCGATAGGGGTCATTGTTGTCGTTGTCCAAGCAGATGTTGTCCAGCAGCCTTCCCATAGCAAAGCGTGAAATCAGCCTTTAAATATCCTGTTTACATCCAGTGTGGACAGAATGCAGGATCATGAAGTAAAAGGTGAAGGCATATTAGAGGGTAGAAGTATGTTTTACACGTGGAAGGAGACTAGCCTCATAGACGAACACACAGCTTTCTGTACTGCAGACTCTCGGGGAACATTCATAAGTACACTGAACTATCAGATATGAGTAAGGAAAATAAAATGTGAAATGTTCCCACATGTTGGGGCTGAATGGAGGGTACTCACACACACGTGTTGCATTCAAGCTAGCTCCAGGATATTTAAGCCAGCATAAACATACTCTCTTTCTGAGGGGGGGGGGGGGGGGGGGGGGGGGTGTCTAGCAGCTGGTGTAAAAGGGGAATGTGACATCAAAAATCTGATAACATTGTGCGTGCGAGTCTGGTGGATCTATTCGCCGTCCGCCCAGTAAGACTGGCCCCGGCTAACTTGTGGTGCTTCAATCAGGAGAAGCTTGTGAACTTTTTTTACTTTTGTCTGTGAAAACAAAGGCGGCTCATGCGACGCCGCTGCGGTCCGAGCTGACGTGAACAATAACCGGAGGGATGGAGTGAACCCGTTTTTGCTCGGACGTTACTAACGAGCCCATTCATTAAGCATCACATCACAGATGTGCAGAACGAGTTTCGGTCTGATTTTGTTTGGGCTAAAATCTACCAGCGTGTCGACCCAAACTACTGTGAAGTACTACTCCTTGTATATCACCATTTTTTGCATTCCCTACACTACAGGAAGCCATATAAGGGCTAGAATTAAGCCTTTGATGCATGAGCGTATTTACGTGCGTATGTGTGCGTGTGCGTTTGCATCACTGAGCTAACTAGACAATAAAATACTGAAAGAAGCTTGGCAGGGTCTCAGTGTGACACTTTGAATGAATAACTCTCCCTTGTTCAGTTTGTTCACATTTCTGTCTGTATATGGGGAATATTTAGAAATATCTCATCACGGCGTGGCTGCATCATTTGACGATACAGGGATAGAAATAACAAAAATAAACACGCAATAATGTTGGCTTACCTTCTTTTCCTCCTGACGTTACAACACAGAGGTACCTCCATTCCCAAGGTTCAGTCGAAAACTGAATTGTACAAAAAAACACACAACAAAATAAAATAAAACCAATGAGTGACCAGGATGGATAGGATCAGGAATTAGTACATTAGTACATTAGTACATTAGTACATTAGTACATTAGTACATTAGTACATTAGTACAATGTTGGCTTACCTTCTTTTCTGGAGGTAGCAGAATGAGGAGTTCTCATTGGGAGTGACCGAGATGGATGGGATCAGGAATTAGTACATTAGTACATTAGTACATTAGTACAATGTTGGCTTGCCTTCTTTTCCTCCTGACGTTACAACACAGAGGTGCCTCCATTCCCAAGGTTCAGTCGAAAACCAAATTGTACAAAAAACACTTACATTTTTTAAATATAAATAAAATAAAACAAATGAATCCATTTTGAAACCGTGGTGAGGTCAGCCATGTTGTTTGGTCTAGTGAGGAAAAGACAGGAAGCAGAACTGGAGGTAGCAGAATGAGGATTCTGAGATTCTCATTGGGAGTGACCAGGATGGATAGGATCAGGAATTAGTACATTAGTACATTAGTACAATGTTGGCTTACCTTCTTTTCCTCCTGACGTTACAACACATAAGGGCCTCCATTCCCAAGGTTCAGTCGAAAACCGAATTGTACAAAAAAACACTTACATTTTTTTATATAAATAAAATAAAACCAATGAATGCATTTTGAAACTGTGGTGAGACCAGCCATGTTGTTTGGTCTCATGAGGAAAAGACCAGAAGCAGAACTGGAGGTAGCAGAGATGAGGATGCTGAGGTTCTCACTGGGAGTGACCAGGATGGATAGGATCAGGAATTAGTACATTAGTACATTAGTACAATGTTGGCTTACCTTCTTTTCTTCCTGACGTTACAACACAGAAGTGCCTCCATTCCCAAGGGAGTGACCAGGATGGATAGGATCAGGAATTTGGGGATATGGGTAAAAAGCCAATACATGTATGGAATATCTTTACTACGTAGGATAAGTAGATGGGACTTGACCTTTTTCATTCTGTGGTAGTCGAGGCAGCATTTCTATGGCTGCACTTGGCAGGGATGAAGATGTTTTGTTTTGTTTGACATGTCCTTTTGGAGGACCGTATCTTCTAACAACTCAACTCTGATGATGTTACCGTGAACCAAACTGCAGGGCGGTACCATAAGGAGTCGTTGACACGCCATTGTGTGTTTGTCCGACCAGTCATCAGGCACCAGTGTCATGGTGGACATCGCCGTGATGGGAGAAGCCCACGGCCTCATCACAGACCTCCTGGCCGACCCCTCTCTGCCCTCCAACACCTGCACCTCGTTGCGGGCCGTCAGCAACCTGCTCAGCACCCAGCTCACCTTCCAGCCCTTGCACCGGCCACGCCCTGCTCCGCTGCTTAACCCCTCTGACGCCTACGTCTGCTCCGACTCGGAGGAGGGACCCGAGAAGGGAGAGAAGACATCCATCCATAAGGTAAGAAGTCCATGTGGTGCAAATCATCAGCGGCACCCGGCCCAAGCATTTGAATTTACAGTTGTTTTTGGGAAGTATGCAAAATGATCCTTAGATGGAATTGTGGTCCACCTTATTATGGACGCAATGATTTAAAGGGCACAAATCGTTCAACGCACATGTTAATCTTTTAGCCCGTTTAGGAGCTAATGGGCGCCGCCGCCTCTCAGACCTTTTAGCATCAAATGAACGAGAGTGTTTTTATAGAGTTGAGTGAAGAAAAATACAGCACGTCCGCTGCTTTCTCCCTTTAAAGCCGCAGCTGCGTCAACAAGACAGATGTGCAGAAGCCAGACATCTTGTCTGTGTGTGTGTGTGTGTGTGTGTGTGTGTGTGTGTGTGTGTGTGTGGTGTGTTGTATCACAGAGGAGGCAACATTGCGGTGAACACATCTCTCGAAAGGTTACAAAGACGTAGGAGCTGGATGTCCACCACACTTTGGTTAATGTCCTCTGAAGGAGACACCCATCCTGGCTGCCCTTCTGGGAAGCCGATCACGTTGTATGGCCTTCGTATCGTAAGCGACCACCGAGTCGGTACTTAGGAGGACTCCCCAGAGTCACCGTGTCCAGATCTGTCTGCACAATTCATAGTAATTCCGGGCCAAAAATTCTGCACATTCCATCCATCCATTTGACGGGCTTGAATTGACAGGTTTTGACAGGTAGGTCATGTCCATATGAATGACACCTTCAAGATGAAACACTCTTATTGCACAAAAGAATCATCAAACTTACATATTTGTTCATATAATGCACGCAGAGCAATGAACAAGTTCATGCTCTGTCTCCTTTCTGCTGCGTTCAGGCGGACTCGTAATTGTGAGTGTTGGGCGCTAATTGAAAAAAATACAAATAAATAAAAAGTTTAATTCCAAAACTGGGCGGCACAGCGGTTGAGTGGTTAGCGTGCAGACCTCACAGCCAGGAGACAAGGGTTCAATTCCACCCTCTGCTATCTCTGTGTGGAGTTTGCATGTTCTCCCCGTGCATGCGTGGGTTTTCTCCGGGTGTTCCGGTTTCCTCCCACATTCCAAAAACATGCTAGGTTAATTAGCCACTCCAAATTGACCATAGGTATGAATGTGAGTGTGAATGGTTGTTTGTCTATATGTGCCCTGGGATTGGCTGGCCACCAGACCAAGACACCTGGGATAGGCTCCAGCACCCCCGCGACCCTCGTGAAGATAAGCAGTAGAAAATGAATGAATTAATAAATCTTTTGGAAATTCACTAATAACAGTCGGGTGTTGAAGCCATTAATGGGATAAACGAGGGATTACTGTGTTGTTTATGAAAAAAGTAGATACTCCATTGGACTGGAGATATAACAAGACTTTCTCTTGACAGTAGTCCTTTTCGAAGATTTTTGCAGAATATTGTGGCTGTTAGTCATCTTTGTATTTTTTTGCTTTATTTCCATTTCCACATCGCATGCAGCGCCTTAGGCGGAGTCTCCATCCGGGCCTTCTGAGGAGGATCTCCACGTGGACAACCACCACCTCCGCCACAGGACTGCCCACCATCGAGCCAGGGCCCGTGCGAAGGGACCGCAGTGCCAGCATCAAACCCTATCATGAAACACTGACCTGCAGGTAGCCAGCACAACTTTTGATGTTTTACGTCCATTTTAACATCAGAAAGGATCAATTCCTTTAAGTAGACTTGACTTTGTTGCACAGTTTTAATTTGATTGTGTTTTACCTGAACTGAACTATGAAGTGGAAGATTTAAAAAATTTAAAAAATTTAAATTTTTTTAAAAATTTAAAAAAATTGTAAAAAAAATTTAAATTTTTTTAAAATTTTAAAAAAAATTTAAATTTAAATTTTTTTTTAAATTTTAAAAATTTTAAATTTTTTTAAAAATTTTAAAAATTTTAAAAATTTTAAAAATTTAATTACAAATAAATAAAAATTAATGAAATAAAGTTAAAAAAAACTTAAATTATATTAGGAAAGCAGGAAGTGAACAAATGTAACAGTTACTGATTGCAAAAGTACCAGATGGAGGGGTAGGATTTAATAAGCTTTGCTTCTTCCTACTCCTTTTGGACATGTGGAACTGGGAACTGATTATGGGATGCACTCAAATGGAATCTGATGCATGTTCAAATGAAATAATACCATTACCATTACCATTACCATGTTTATAAAGTTCCAGAACACAATATTCCGTGTGCCTTGGAAGATCCGTCCAAATGGTCAAAGATGTGAGGTAACTGGGAAGGATGTGGTTTGAAAAAGGGAGCTAATGGCTTTGTAGGCAGAATAGGTGTGTCCTATTATTATGTGCCTCTTTTTAGCTCGTTCTGTATTTTTAGAACACACAGAAAAGAGAAAGACGTGTCATCATGTCTCACGTCCTTTTCTGATAGTCGGACATTCCTACATGTCATTCATTCTTGGCGGCTCCATTTGCAGGACGTGTCAGAGGTTGCAACACTGCGGTGCTAAAGCGCAGAAGAGGACGCTCATAATGGCGCTCTCATGATGACATATTACTGGGGAGGTTATTAGCTTCATTCCCAGTAGTGTGGCTGTTTTAGTTGTAACCAATGCATCAGCATGACTGCACAGTAATGGCGCAGCAGTTGAGAAAAGGGGTGCGCGTGCAACCGCAGCCGGAATGGAAAGAAGGCCCACAGGCAAAGGCATTAACCTGAATAACTAAGACACGCATAAACTCTGAACACATTAGGGCTGAAGATAGCATGAGAGCCCAGACCACTCCGGGGGATTATGAATGAGCCCATATGACTGGGATATCATGGAGGATCTGTTTTATTGTGCTGTTCGCTTAAGTTTTCTTAAAAGTTGGTGGAATGGGAACACAATGGATTGGAGTGTGGAAAAGTGGTAGTAATTATTATTTTGATTTAAAACATTGCAAAGTCGGGCGGCACGGCGGTCGAGTGGTTAGCGCGCTAGGACACCAGGGTTCAATTCCACCCTCAGCCATCTCTGTGTGGGGTTTGCATGTTCTCCCCGTGCATGCGTGGGTTTTCTCCGGGTACTCCGGTTTCCTCCCACATTCCAAAAAAACATGTTCGGTTAATTGGCCACTCCAAATTGTCCATAGGTATGAATGTGAGTGTGAATGGTTGTTTGTCTATATGTGCCCTGGGATTGGCTGGCCACTAGTCCAGCCCGAAGACAGCTGGGATAAGCTCCAGCACCCCCCTCTGTGACCCTGCCAGTGCAATTTGAAAATTTTGTGAGCAGCGCAGTGCAGCGCACCCGCGCCTCCATTGACGGTATATTCGCAGTATCTCCTCTTCATCCTCCTCAAGAAAAAATGAACAGCAAAAAATATATATCCTATACCCAAATTTGAACAACCAACTTTTTCGTTGTTGTCTAATGGGTCACTTTCTCTGTTTCCACAAAGTCCGCGCAGTGGGAGGGGCGGGAGGGGCGATCTGGCGTGCTTCAACCACGGAGATGTGAGTGGAGCTGCTTTGTGCTTTTTTTCTGGCGGAGTTTTCACTTCTAAAATGATGACTTCGGGGGACAAGGTATCTGCATTGTGCGCCGGTCAGCCAGTTTAACATTACGCTGGCTGCGCTTCACCTGCGCCCTGAATAGACCAGGTTGCAGCTGACAAGCTTACTCCACACCTCTAGCGGGCTGTTTTGTCACAATATTGTCATTGTCTCGCCAAGTGAAAATGTGGACTCCTCCCCTGGTGCGCTGCCACGCCCATCTCGGCGCAGTTCAGGCTGCCAAATTACCAAATTGGCTGCGCAAGATGGTGCACTGGACTGCACTTCCACCCTGCGCCACTTTTTTTTTTCTTTCGGCTATTTTCCTGCATCATGAAATTCGAGCCCTAGTCTTTAGTTCGTTGTCTTGCTTACCTTTTTTGTCACCTTGATAAAGGCGGGATGGCTGAAATGCGTCGGGGCAGAGCCCCATGTCTCCATGGAGACATGCCATAAACCAGGCGTGTTCAATGTGCGTGCTTTAATGTGATTCCGATGATTTTCAAAGATGATTAGCGGACATACTGTACGCTATCCGCCCATAGGTCATACCTGAAAGTGTGACAACACAAAGATTGCTTGGGTTGCCGTCTACTTGGGAATATGTCCTTGAGCAGGAAACTGCTGTGTCATGGTTGTGTGTGTGTGTGTGTGTGTGTGTGCCTGTGTTAGCTTGTTTGGCAGCCTCCTCCATCAGCGTGTGAAAGAGACAACAGGGTCGAGCTTTTCGATGTTTACTCTTATATAATATTTTTGTATCCTATTGTGTTTCCCCTCACCCCAATGCGCAACCAAATAATAATAATAATAATAATAATAACAACAATAATAATAACAATAACAACAACAACAACAATAATAATAATAATAAATGTGATAATAATAATAATAATAATAATAATAATAATAATAATAATAGTAATAATAATAATAATAATAATAATAATAATAATAATAATAATAATAATAATAATACATTTTATTTGTATAGCGCTTTTAAAAATACTCAAAGACACTTTACAGAAAAATTTAGTTGAATATAAATAAGTGAACAGAGTAAAAGATACAAAAAATTATTAATTAAATACAAATTAAATATTAAAAAAGTTAATATTAAAAAAATAAATATTAATTAAAAAAATGTTAAAATACAACATTCATTCGTTTATACACAGTTAAAACATGAGTAAAAGCAGGGCGGGGCACATACCTATAATACCTATACCTATATTTATACCTATATCGTTATAACTATATGGCAATAGATAAATACTGCACAGTATTTTACGTTCTACAGTGGTTAGCTTTTGTCTGACACATTTGTGACTCCATTTTGCATTGCATATATTTTTTGTAGTGTAGACCGTAGTATTTTGACAGTACTATTTACTGTTATGCTTGTATGGCAGCTAAGAAATGGTGCCTTAAACGCTTCCCGTTTGACTTTAACCCCCCCAACCCCCCCAAAAAATAAAAATAAAAATCAGGGGATGACCACTTTTCGTCGACGTCTCCATTAGTCTGCTTGTTGTTTGCAAGTTTCACTAAAATGCTTGTATATTATATATGATTCTACTGATAAACATTAATTCTGTGTTTGTGGGATTTGTGGTTTGTGCCCCCCCCCCCCGCCCAAGACGTGCGTAGGCTAAGTCTGTCAGCAGCCTGTTTTGGTCTGTTTACATGATGACTGTACATCACTTGCACAAATTCAGTAAATGTGAGCACACTGAGCAGCTTTTGTACACAGGGGCCCGGTTTCAGTGGTCTCTCGGTCCAGCTCAGGCCTTGCAACAGGCTGCAGCTATATGACCACTTAGGGTGGTGTGAGCATAAACAAACAACACAGGGGCCTCTCCCCGCTCACCACAGCCCCACAATTATCACACACATTCACACTTCGGTACGCCATCACTGGAGTACATAGAAAAGGTTTTGGGTTAGGCTTACTGCAGTTTGGAACGCGCTCAACTTATTTATTTGATTTGGTTTTGTGTAGCAGCATTGCTAACCCTAACCCTAACAATCAGGCTGGAATGACATTGCAGGTCCAAGTGCCTAATTCTGATTTATAACCTCCTCTTCTTCTCTTAGATCTCCTTGTAACAACACACGGAATACTTGTTCCGTTTCGCATTCATTAGCATAGCATTCAGTCATCTTTAGCCTCCATGATGGTTGAGACACTCAACTTCATAATGTTCGTTTTCACTTGCATGGTGATGGCTTTCCTTTTCCTTGGTGCACGGCACTTGGAACATCAGTTTAGACGGAATGAAGTCCAAAAAGTTAATTAGCGATTTTTGTCGGTCGTCGTTTTCAGATGTCAGGCTGGCATGACATGTCCATTCCATATTTTTTTTTTCTTTATTTTTCTTTCTGAGTTGCAATGGCGTGTGTGATCATCGTAAACAATCACAATGACATCCATGGTATGTCAATCCAGCCGAAATCATGTGATGTGGAAATGGTAATGGTAATGGTAATGGTAATGGTAATGGTAATGGTAATGGTTTTATTTCATTTGAACATGCATCAGATTCCAATTGAGTGCATCCCATAATCAGTTCCCAGTTCCACATGTCCAAAAGGAGTAGGAAGAAGCAAAGCTTATTAAATCCTACCCCTCCATCTGGTACTTTTACAATCACTAACTGTTACATTTGTTCACTTCCTGCTTTCCATAATACAGTTTAAGGTTTTTTTTGGGGGGGAAATGTGAAAGTTCATATAAGCTTGTGTCTTTTCAGTGGGCTTCACGACACACTTGCTCACGGTGCAACAAAACGAAAAGTTATAGCTAACTGCTATGTGGCTGATAAACAATAGCTAAATGGTAAACATAACACGTAACATAAGCTGTTATTTGTCAACCATGTGAGCTAAGAACAGTAAGACATTGGATATCAAGACTATGTAAGTATCAAGAGTGTCTAACCCTAACCCAGCATGCCTTGCGGCAGGACTACATGGGTATGTGTTTGTAGCTAGGTTACGTTGTGTGTCACGTGTTGTGTTGTTCGGGTGGCCTTTACGTACAAGCTGACTGTTTCCTGTATGACTCAAACGTGACACAAAAGTTTCCGGATACAGCTTCGATGTTAACGGTTTTAAAAAAAGGAATTTGGAAACACCCGGTGGGCCAGATTAAGACACATGGCGGGCCTGAAGTGGCCGTGCGCCGCAGTTTGCGGGCTTTACATTCTATTTATATGCAGCGATTATTGTCATAATCTAACGGGTCATCGAGGAGAACACATTGTGGGAAAAAATAAACACATGGCTTCAATTTCCTTCACTCGACTTCATCATCATATCTTTCCAATCTTAATGAGACATTAGGCCCATTTGGCTAACGTCCTCCATATTTACATCATGCCAGCTTCCATGCAGCGTTTAGCTACAGCAGCAACCTCAGCGCGACATGACATATTTGTTTTTATTAGTCGTATAGACACAATACCTTCCATTTTGCTCAGCACCGTGCAGCTGCTGTGCCGTTATCGTCTTCACGTCATCTGGCTCAAAGGGAGGTTAGATTACTGGAAGCAAAAATAATGACTACAGTGTTTATTGTGGCTTGGACGTTGTCTGATCGGGCCCTGGACCAAAAGCTGGTTTGTCAGTGTGTTGTGATTGGTTGGACATCAAATCTGCAACGCGAGAGGAGGAGGAGGACGGAGCGGAGGCCAGTCGTAATGCTCCAGAAACATTCCAATAAGCAACATGCAAGGAAAATCATTCCTTGTGATGGTCTTTTGCGGGACAATTAAGTTGATTTAGTCCATGCCGTGCATCATGTAATCATGCAATCATCGTTCTCTGCTTTCTGTAACGGAGTCCCAATTGACCGTTGACCTTTACACGCCATCTTTTCATTTCATTCCGCAGTTATGACAAATGTTTACCTATTTTGCAAGTCATGGTTATTTTTATCCAAAGATAGAATATCTATTTCTTCTCCAATGTTTACTGTTGTGAAACAAATGAGCATCTAATGAGCATTGCTAATTACCGTAAAAAGAGGGCAAGTTACTTCTTCCTAGTCTTCCCAGTCTTGCTTTTTCTTTCTAACAAACAGAAACCTACTTTCTGGCTCGATGTTTTCCATTTTGGATCAACATTTGCAATAAATATAACGGTTACATTAGAGACAGCTCTTCAATATGTCTCACAAACACTTATTCAATCTATTTTAAGTCTAAAATGTGTAGCTACTCACCATGTAAGATGAGTAACATTTACTTACATTTACTACATTTACAGCAACCTAAGTAAATATTACACTAAACTATACATAATTCTCAAGTAAGCTCTTCCTGTTTTTTTTTAATAATAATAATAATAAAAATACATTCACACTTCACAGAAGAATGGAGTTGAACAAAAGCTAGCAAATGGAGCAAAAGATACACCAAAATACAACATTCATTCGTCAATACACAGTCAAAACACAAGAAAAAGTTTTTTTTTTTTGAAACTGGGAAGGTCAGGGCAAGCACGGAGTGAATGGGGTTCCAGAGGGTGGGGGCAGCGATGGAGAAGGCTCTTTCACCCCAGGTTCGGGTGATTAATGATTTATAAAAACATTTAGTAGCATATTGCTTTGCAAATTATTGATATTTTTTCAAGTAATCCCTAGTTGCTTATTACAAATGTCCTAAAAATAAGTCAAAACAAGTCTGACTCGTTAAGAACGCTAAAATCATCACACAGCACACTAACACGCAAATAATAATAATGATAATAAATGGCTTAAAATTACAATTAATAGCTATTTTAATTGAATATTCCACAATACAAAATCAATTGGTGGGCGGCACGGCGGTCGAGTGGTTAGCACGCAGACCTCACAGCTAGGAGACCAGGGTTCAATTCCACACTCAGCCATCTGAGTGAATGAGCTGGTTTAATTATACCTCTTGAGTGTTAAGTTGGTGTGTGATGAGTTTAGTGTTCTTTGTAAGAATGCATGCGTGGGTTTTCTCCGAGGGTTCAATTCCACCCTCGGCCATCTCTGTGTGGAGTTTGCATGTTCTCCCCGTGCATGCGTGGGTTTTCTCCGGGTACTCCGGTTTCCTCCCACATTCCAAAAACATGCTAGGTTAATTGGCCACTCCAAATTGTCCATATGAGTGTGAATGGTTGTTTGTCTTTATTTGCCCTGTGAGGAAAAAGCGGTAGAAAATGAATGAATGAAAAAAAATCAATTGGCCAGTATTCAAGGCTGTGATATCGCCAGTAGTAGAGTATCAGGACACCCCAACTTCTTAGGTTTTCGAGAGGATGTCGGTGTAAAATCCGTTTCTTTTCCAGTATAAGAGCACCATGTTTGGTTCCGGCACAGGAAGATGGATCAAGAGCCCAGAATGAAAGTCCACAGAGCATATAAAGCAGCTGCCGTACCCCTCAAGAAAGAGAGGGGTGTTTTAGAATCGTTTCCTAGGAATCTGACTATTTTACACCAAACAGTTTTCGCAGGCGAGTGTGCAGATTCAGGAAGTTCTTGAAATCCAAGCAACGTCACCTGATACCTGTCGGCATGTAAACACGTTCAGCATTCTTATTTTCTTCAACGTCGGTAGCTGAGCTCATTGTGCCGCGTTAGCCGAATAGGAAGCACGGCTGCCAGTTTCTCAGCTTTCATTTCAAGTAAAAGCTTTTAAGCCAAACGCCGCTGTCTTGCTCAGATCCCCGGACAATAATGCTCTAACTGTTCACCCGCCAAACGATCAAACCATTTTATATTCCAACACCTGCTAGACATTACACGCGCTGGTCCGACCTGGTCGTGCAGACACAACACAACTTTCTTTGTTGGGGCCTCGGAACCCGAGTGGAGCAGGAACGGCTCACAAAGCAATTTATCCGAGGGAGATAGGGAGACACTGCATGTCTTTGTGCTCCCGGTGACACCACGCTCCGACATTTCCTGCAGCTTTTACAAGAGTTGTTGGAAGTGGGGCAAGGTATTTTAATTGGAACCACCTCCAGCCTGACTGTGTCTTCAATGGAGAGGCGATGGAGAACTTATCTATAATAGACTCTTGTGTCGTTCCCAGTAGCATCCAAAAAATGTCTTGTTAGGATTACATTTCTGGTCAATTTCTTTCTTTCAGTTTGTTCAAGCATTGAGAGAGCACAAAAAAAAAAAAAAAAAAACTGAATGGATCCTTCATTAGGTTTTGTTTCCTGTCAATGTCTGCCAAGCGCTATGACATCCTAGACAGATACACGGAATGAAATTCATCCCGATTTTTTGGCTCAGCTGCTGACAGCAAATTCGTGTAGACTTTGTTTTCCTTAACCAGGGCTCTAGTTAAAAAATAAAATGACTTGCCCATTGGGAATCCTTAAGGTGAGAACTACTGGACCGGTGGCCAGCCAATCCGAGGGCACATATAGACAAACAACCATTCACACTCACATTCATAACTATGGACAATTTGGAGTGGCTAATTAACCTAGCATGTTTTTGGAATGTGGGAGGAAACCGGAGTACCCGGAGAAAACCCACGCATGCACGGGGAGAACATGCAAACTCCACACAGAGATGTCCCAGGGTGGAATTGAACCCTCGGAGAAAACCCACGCATGCATTCTTACAAAGAACACTAAACTCATCACACACCAACTTAACACTCAAGAGGTATAATTAAACCAGCTCAACCGAATCATTCATTTATTCATTTTCTACCACTTATCCTCACCAAGGTCGCGGGGGGTGCTGGAGCCTATCCCAGCTGTCTTCGGGCGAGAGGCGGGGTACACCCCGGACTGGTCGCCAACCAATCACAGGGCACATATAGACAAACAACCATTCACACTCACATTCATACCTATGGACAATTTGGAGTGGCTAATTAACCTAGCATGTTTTTGGAATGTGGGAGGAAACCGGAGTACCCGGAGAAAACCAACGCATGCACGGGGAGAACATGGAAACTCCACACAGAGATGGCAGATGGTGGAATTGAACCCTGGTCTCCTAACTGGTGGCATCACATGAGAATCTGAAATAAAGATGAAATGATGATCATTTCTTGTGGTTGTTTTCCTACATAGATCATGACGTAAAAACTGGAAATCTGGATTGTCAAGAGACTTCTAGGCACTTTGCCTTTTAGAAGTTGTGCAGCACAATGAAACATTATTGAATAGATACATTTGTGTACTAGTAAAGTGTTTTTAATCCAGAAAAAAAATGCTCAACGGTCAAAACAATAATTTGTGAAGCAAAGGTGAGAAAAATCCAGCGAGAAATGAAACCGCTAGATTTTGTAGCTTGTGCAAAATCAGCACTTGGTATTGGATCTAATGGGTGGTGTTTCATTGTGACCACTTCAAATTGTCACAGCAATGTGATTCACTCACCTGTGCCATCATTTGATTTGCTAACCGCTAATAAAATACTTGTTTAGGAGGCACTGCTTCATCACTTTTTGCTCTTATCCTTCACAAGTTGTTGAAGAATTAGACCATGTTGGCAGGGACGCCATGATAGATGTTTTCCTAGTCAAACCATCGCTGATTGGTTGATCGCCAACAAGAACGGGTGTGGGTAAACCACGAACCGCGGTCTAAATAAAGGATTCTGATTGGTCCATTTCAAGATTTGCAAGGATTGGTTTGCAAATTACCACCAGAATTACGCAGTCCGTGTTTTACCAACACCCAACAAGAACCGCTTTAAAAAAAACTCTTGGCAGTACGGCATGCTAAAGTGTACTTGCCCGACGGGAATATCACTGATTGGATTTACTTGCCCCAATTTTGTTTTAACTTACCCCGGGCCATCGGTACATCGTTATTGTCGAGCCCTGCTTAACCAAACACGCTTCAATGCGTTCTGGCTGGTTGGATTCCTCGGATCCTAAGTTGGATCGTGGAGAAACACTTGTTGAACTCATCCTTCTTGTTTGCAGTTGTGGAAGACCGTACATCAGACTGAGCCACGGCGAGGGCTCCATAGACAAGGGAGACAGGATACCACGCTCAGGTATGTATAATCAAATACTACTGTATACTAGTGTATTTATAATAGCAGCCGCTTAATTTCCCAGCTTGATTTTGGGGTGGAGGTGTTCCGGTCTACCACACGGTGGTCTCCCGCTGTCAACATCAGTTGGCCTACAAATAAATCAACATGGTTTCAGGGTTACCTTGCTCTCTGGGCTGCATCCCAAGACCAAGTGAAAAAACTCAAGGAGGTCACACCAGGAGGTCAAATCAAAGACCTCCGTCACTAACGACGGTGCAACCACCGATAACGACGAATACATTAGGAAGATGTGATGTAACCACGCTGCTATTGAAATAAACATACGGGGGCTTAGTGGTTAGCATCTTGGCCACACAGTCGGAGATCTGGAAGATCTGGGTTGGTTTCTCCGTTTGGGCATCTCCCCCGTGCGTGGGTGGGTTTCTCCGAGTACTGAGGTAGACTTTTGTGTTTCTAAGCTCCTATTGGTCTGATGTGTGAATATCAAGCTGATTCACCGCATGTAAAGAAAAACGTCCTCAAGCAAGTCGAGGTTTACCTTTTCTGTGCAGGTTTTCCTTCAAATGACATAAATGTGTTGTAGCTAACGATTATTTTCTTCGTCAATTAATCTGAAG
Source organism: Doryrhamphus excisus (assembly GCF_030265055.1). Classification (NCBI taxonomy): domain Eukaryota; kingdom Metazoa; phylum Chordata; class Actinopteri; order Syngnathiformes; family Syngnathidae; genus Doryrhamphus; species Doryrhamphus excisus. The sequence continues at coordinate 2,592,980 of NC_080471.1, forward strand.
CGTATCATTTTGATTAATTGAGTAAGCGGTGAGGTTCTCACAGGTTCTACCATATCTTACTTATTGTGTGGAAATATGGGCTAATAACTATAAAAGCAATCTTCACTGGCTAAATGTACTGCAAAAAAGGTCAGTAAGGATAATTCATAATGCCGCCTACAGAGAACATACTAACTCCTTATTTCTAAAATCACAAATACTTCAACTTGCTGATATAGTTCATCTTCAAACAGCTAAAATAATGCATAAGGCTAAAAATAAGCAATTAGCTAAAAATGTCTTCCAATACTAAATTAAATAAAATTAAATTAAATTAAATTAAATTAAATTAAATTAAATTAAATTAAATTAAATTAGGAAAGCAGGAAGTGAACAAATGTAACAGTTACTGATTGTAAAAGTACCAGATGGAGGGGTAGGATTTAATAAGCTTTGCTTCTTCCTACTCCTTTTGGACATGTGGAACTGGGAACTGATTATGGGATGCACTCAATTGGAATCTGATGCATGTTCAAATGAAATAAAACCATTAGCATTAGCATTAGCATTAGCATTAGCATTACAAGTCAAAATATTTGCCCACCTCTGCCTTAGCTGGATCAATATGACACAAACATTTCATGGGTTTGGTCTGCAACATAACAAAAAACGGTAAAAACGACAAAATTTCATAGAATTTCTGTAAATTAGCATAAGCTATCCCATAGTTTGTGTTTGCATATTGTGTGAGAAGTTTTACGCTGTCAGGTTACGCTTGTTTTTCCACCATCCCAACTATTTCACCTTAAGAAATATCTTTCCAAGTTCTTATGACCCCCCCACAAAGTCTAAACAAATAGGCTTTCCTGGTAGCCCAGAAGTGACGTGTTGTTGTTGCTTCTTCTAATTGCAGAAGACCAAGCGGTGGTGTCATCAGACTATGACAGCACCCACGAAGCCAACCACAGTGACAGCAGCGATGTAGCACACACAGAGGAGGACACGGAGGAAGGAAAACACTCTTCTCAGAATGTCATTCGCCACCCGCTAATACCTCCCGAGGTACTAAGGGCCGCGGAGACCACGTCGGGATCTTGGGTAGATGACATAGTGTTACTGCAAGTGAACCGACGCTTCCTTTTCATCACAGGACAAACCTATTCTGGCTCCGGAGCCGCTATTAATGGAAGATTTAGAGCCCATGATGAGTCAGCTAAACAATTGGAACTTTCCCATCTTCAGCTTGATGGAGAAGACCAACGGTAAATGTGGGCGGATCCTCAGTCAGGTGAGCACGTCCGAGTGGAAGCCACTGAAATGTTTCCAGTTGATTGTTGAATCGGGATTGTGGTTCAGTTCTAAAGGCTGAATCATTGAATCCGTTGAATCCGTCTGTCATGTTTTACTCGGTAAAGCTGCAGAATTGGTATTGTGATGTATTTTTTCATAGACAAGTCGTACTTTCTATGAAGGGGTCTCAGTATTAAAAGTTCCAGCTTGTAGTTGAACACCAGCTTATTGTTGGTGTCGTATCCTTCATTTAGGCCCAGGATTTCTTCACAGACAGACTACGGGATCCTCCGACTTTAGGTCTACCACTTGATTTTTTTGGTTCCATGAGCCTCGGGATCTTTGAAGAAGTTTCAAATGACTGTCTTACTGCACCCGAGCTCAGCAGAGGCTTTACTTCTGCAGCTCAACGATCCCACCGCGTTCAAAGAGAAAGCATTTTTGCTGTTGCCGTGACATCGTGAATACCTGACAGGAAGTTCTATTGAATCCACGTCTGCTGTTAAAGGATGCGGTCTTCAACTTTTGATCTGCTCATGAACGGTGGATTTCACGTTATGGTTGCTTGCGCTAAATTCCATCCATCCATCCATGTTCTGTATCGCTTGTCCTCACTGTGGTTGCGGGTATGCCAGAGCCTATCCCAGCTTGGACTCGCCATAAATTCCTTATACTGTCCCACTCCTATTTTGGCTTTTTGGAATTGAACCTCCTTAAGATCCGACAGTGAATGTCAATTCTTGCAATTTTTCATCTGCTCTTAAAATTTAAGTGAAGAATATATAATGATGTACTTTAATGGTAATGGTAATGGTAATGGTAATGGTAATGGTAATGGTAATGGTAATGGTAATGGTTTTATTTCATTTGAACATGCATCAGATTCTAATTGAGTGCATCCCATAATCAGTTCCCAGTTCCACATGTCCAAAAGGAGTAGGAAGAAGCAAAGCTTATTAAATACTACCCCTCCATCTGGTACTTTTACAATCAGTAACTGTTACATTTGCACACTTCCTGCTTTCTTAATTTTATTTAATTTTATTTAATTTTATTTAATTTTATTTAATTTTATTTTATTTTATTTTATTTTATTTTATTTTATTTTATTTTATTTTATTTTATTTTATTTTATTTTATTTTATTTTATTTTATTTTATTTTATTTTATTTTATTTTATTTTATTTTATTTAGTATTGGAAGACATTTTTAGCTAATTGCTTATTTTTAGCCTTATGCATTATTTTAGCTGTTTGAAGATGAACTATATCAGCAAGTTGAAGTATTTGTGATTTTAGAAATAAGGAGTTAGTATGTTCTCTGTAGGCGGCATTATGAATTGTCCTTACTGGCCTTTTTTGCAGTACATTTAGCCAGTGAAAATTGCTTTTATAGTTATTAGCCCATATTTCCACACAATAAGTAAGATATGGTAGAACCAGAGAGCAATAAAGAGTGTGGAGTGATTTCTGATTGAGAACTAATCTAATTTAATCTAATTTAATCTCATCTATATTGTGTTTTTTTAATGGTGTCCACTAACTGCATGTCTAAAAGTCACACCAACCATGTAAAAGCTATGAATTATTTCTGCAATATTGTGACGTCCGCATCTTCACCCCACCTTTAGGTCTCTTACAGGCTTTTTGAGGACACTGGTTTGTTTCAGACCTTCAAGATCCCCATGAAAGAATTCATGAACTACTTCCACACCCTCGAGAATGGTTACAGAGACATACCGTGTAAGCTATCCGTCCATCCTGGGCCTTTCAGCATCATTGGGCTTGTTTAAACTTACTTGTCACTGCATGGAAATGTTGCCTCCTCAGCTCAGCCTCTTGTGTTTGATATGCAACCCAGCAGTGCCCCCTGGTGGTGGGTATTCACCACATTGACTGTTTTACCCCCCCCGCTTAGATCACAACAGGGTGCATGCAACAGATGTGCTTCATGCAGTCTGGTACCTCACCACGCAACCGGTTCCGGGTCTGCCCAGCATCATGGCTGACCACAGCTCTGCCAGCGACTCAGGTGGGTCCAGGAGTCATTAAAACCGAAGGTGCTTTGACAGTAGCGTTATTTGCATATCGCTCATATTCCCCCATTGATATATTTGCTTCTTTGATGGTTGAATAGTGCAGGTTCTTCTTTTTGTTGTTATATTTGATGTTATGGCATCAATGCAGAAGGCACCTCATTAATGCCACTGTCAAAACCCTGCAGGAGTGTATGTTTTTATTTATATATACGTATATATAAATATATATGAAGAGCTTGCAACCAAAAGGCGCTAAATCCATTTTGATTTTAACTATGCACATATCAGTCTATTTGGTCATCAAGTCTATATTGCAAATGAAAGAGCTATCAATATAGGTAAAAAAAAAATGCATGCTATAAAAATCCTGCACACACCATGTATTTTATATATATTTTTTTATTAATTTTTTTTCGGATTTAGCGCCTTTTGGCTGAAATAAATTTGAAGTCACCTTTAACTTCTTCAATGGCATTGTTGTAAAAGAACGTAAGGTGCTTTAATGTGCTATGCTAATAAAATAATTACAACACAGAAGCCATTCTCAACATACAATACAAAATAATAATTATTAATGAAATGAATAAAAATGTTATTAAAAGCAGTGCTCATATTTGACTGCACCATGAAGGTGACAGTGACAAAAATCATCTCATTCCAAACTCTTTACATTGTATGTTTTTTAGTACAAGTAAAATAATGTTTCTCATGAAAGTTGGAGGTGTCAAGGTAGAGACATGCCTTTTATGGCGTAAAAAAAAAACTTCCATGTTACAGAATACTGTAAAAACACAATTTGTGTTCTCCTGAATTGCATAACATACTGTAACTATCATACGTGTACTTCATGTACACAAACAAAACAGGATGCGCACTGATACTGGCTTTCTGTATGTGCAGTGCCAATTGTATTCTTCTCTCTGATTGGTCAGATTATCAATAGATGGGAAACGTGGGCCAATCAGAATAAAGAATAAAGAAAGGGATTTAGCTCCTTTTGGTTAAAATCTGAAATGGAAATAGCGCCTTTTGCTTGAAAGCATAAATTTCACATCACTTTTTTTCATTCATTCATTCATTCATTCATTTTCTACCGCTTTTTCCTCACGAGGGTCGCGGGGGATGCTGGAGCCTATCCCAGCTGTCTTCGGGCGAGAGGCGGGGCACACCCTGGACTGGTGGCCAGCCAATCACAGGGCACATATAGACAAACAACCATTCACACTCACATTCATACCTATGGACAATTTGGAGTGGCTAATTAACCTAGCATGTTTTGGAATGTGGGAGGAAACCGGAGTACCCGGAGAAAACCCACGCATGCACGGGGAGAACATGCAAACTCCACACAGAGATGGCCGAGGGCGGGGACCGAACCCTGGTCTCCTAGCTGTGAGGTCTGCGCACTAACCACCAGACCGCCGTGCCGCCCCACTTTTTTTCATATTTTTAAAAATGATTTCAAGTCCAAAATATGTGATTTGGATACACATGACAGAGGTCTATTAAACTCATGAAAAACATGCAACTTAGTGAAAATTGGATTTAGCGCCTTTTGGTTGCAAGCTCTTCATATATATATATATATATATATATATATATATATATATATATATATATATATATATATATATATATATATATATATATATATATATATATACACATCCAGTATATATCCTACTTAGTTGGTCTTATCTTATTCAAGCTTAGGGCACTTCTGTTCACATTCCAAAACTATTTGAAGTGCTGAACAGCATGAAATTGCAGCCAGATTAGAATACGCTCACGACCATATTTTCACACCCTCATTTGTATTCCTTATGGCGGCCTTCGCTTTGATCCACATGCCAGTGGATTCCAGAGTGCAAAAATGCGTTTGCTCGTATGCACGTGTGCATTGAAGTGTGTGTGTTTAAGAATTAGCACCTCCAAGCCCAATTGCACTCATCCTTCTTTCTTGGTCTGCTTCCTCACGGCCAGACTCCGACAGCGGAATAACTCACAGTCACATGGGCTTCCTGGTGTCCAAGACATACAGCATGTCGGAGGATGGTTACGGTTGCCTGTCCGGCCTCATACCTGCCCTGGAGCTTATGGCGCTCTATGTGGCTGCCGCCATGCACGACTACGACCATCCTGGGAGGACCAACGCGTTCCTCGTGGCTACCAGCGCCCCACAGGTTAGCGTGCGGCAATAAAATCACCGTACTTGTTATACATGATGGGAGACAAATGAGAGAACATGCCAACGCCATAGCTAATACTTCATGTATTATAATCATGTTCTACCTACGTGTTTATGTTTATAAAAACATGACATAGGCCAGGACTTAACACGCTTCAAAACAGTTTCGATGTGTTTATGTGTGAACAGGCGGTACTCTACAACGACCGTTCAGTTTTAGAAAACCACCACGCTGCCTCGGCCTGGAACCTCTTCCTGTCCCGACCGGAGTTCAACTTCCTCATCAACTTGGACCACGTGGAGTTCAAGCGATTCCGCTTCCTGGTCATCGAGGCCATCCTGGCCACGGATTTGAAGAAACACTTTGATTTTCTTGCCGAGTTCAATGCTAAGGTAGGTTTCCAAAGCCATCATTTCCATCCGATTAGCTAAATAATCCAATCCACTTTATTGATATAGCACATTTTATAAACAGTTTCCAAAGTGCTGCACAGACTAGTAAAATAAAAAATAATAATCCAAAACTAAAAGATCATTTAAGAAATAAATTAGTAAAATAGATAAAAATAAAATAAATAATAAATAAATAAAATAAATGTATTAAATAAAATAATAAATAAATAAAAATAGGTTAAAATATTAAAAACAAGAAGCAAAGCAGTAAAAGTCTAAAAAACAAAATCAATTAAAAGAAAAGGAAAAAACACCAAGTTAAAAGCCAGAGAATAAAAGTGGGTTTTAAGACAAGACTTAAAGCAGGTCTCAAACATGCGGCCCGTGGGCCAAATGTGGCCCCCGCCTTGATATGAAAGTTTAATGTTAGTGCGTCCCCGCGCAAGTTTGATATGGATGCTGTATGGTATCATGTACCCAGAAAAAATGATTACGTTTGATTCATGTTCATGTTAAAGGTTAAATAACTGTTAATAGTTATCCTCCCTATCCGTGTGGAAGTGGTAAGTTTTTGGCTATTTAAGTTGAAAGGAAATAACTTGAAGGCTACCGTTTAGGTCGCTAGCTCTCTAGTTTGCGAGTTAGCATGTGTCTCAAGACCCTGCAGTTGCGCAATATGTTGTAAATAAAAAGAGTATAAATGTGACTATAGTCGTGTTTTGTCATGTCTACAGGGCTCTAATAATGCTTTGTTCATTTTAATATGAAAAAAATCATTTGTCTACCCACCAACTATATGTGGTTTCTTAAGTTTTTATTATTTGCCCTTTTATTATTATTATTATATTTATTTATTACTGATTGATTTTCTTTATTCTTGATTTGTTTATTTATTTTTCATCTTATTTTGTGCAGAAAAATAAAAAGTAAGATATTTGAGAACAGTGGAATGTTTTATCAGAGCTTTTATTGTAGAAAATCAGAACCAAAGCACTGAAAAAGTTTGTATATTTTTCTGTTTTTAATAAATGCGTTTTTTTGTTTTTTTTTTGAAAACCTGATGCGGCCCCGTCTCACCCAGACCCTAGCTCCAGTGGCCCCCAAGTAAATTGAGTTTGAGACCCCTGACTTAAAGCTTTCGATGTTGGGGGCCTTTTTTACTTGGGAGAGGAGAGAGTTCCATACCTTGGGGGCCAACCACAGAAAAAGCTCGGTCTCCCCTGGTCCTGGTCTTAAGTCTCGTCTTGGGCACCACAAGTTGGAGCTGGCCCTCGGACCTCATTGACCGCGCTGGAAAGTAAATTTGGATGAAGTCCGAGATGTATTTGGGGGCCAGCCCATTCATCGCCTTAAAAACAAACAATAAAATCTTAAAATCAATCCTAAAGCGAACAGGCAACCAATGCAGGGGGGCCAGAATTGGGGTGATGTGCTCCCCATTTTTGGTTTTGAGGGACGAATGTTGTTTGTTGCAAATAATACATTTTAGGAGCTTCCAGATGTGGTCTAAGCATAAAAAATATGGAATATATGTTGATTTCCTAGGTGGGGGATGATCCATCTACTGGGATTGATTGGTCCAATGAGAACGACAGGTTGCTGGTCTGCCAGATGTGCATCAAGCTGGCCGACATCAATGGCCCCCTGAAGTGTAAGGACCTGCATTTACAGTGGACAGAAGGCATTGTCAATGAGTTTTATGAACAGGTGAGAGAACGGTCCTTGATCATGAAAGATGAGAAGATAACCATGCCTATTTCTAGTTCTACTTTTGTGCTCATGATGGTTCCATTACATATAGGGCGATGAGGAGTCCAGTCTGGGTCTTCCCATCAGCCCCTTCATGGACCGAGCCGCACCACAGCTGGCCAAACTCCAGGAGTCGTTCATCACACACATTGTGGGACCTCTGTGCAATTCGTACAACTCTGCCTGCCTCATGCCGGGACGATGGGTGGAACCCAAGACGGATGCGGAGGAGACCGAAAGCACGGAGAATGAGGAGGACGAGGAGGAAGACACTGCAGAGGAAGACACGTCCACCAGCTCGGAGTCATCACGTATGCCATTGTGTTCTCACCACATCGTGTTTCTTATCATGTGTGCTTGGGCTCCAGCATCGAACATCATCTAACTTGCGTCATTGGCAGCGATGCAAAACGTACATTATCTATTAAACCTTTGTGTTGGATGACCATCACACAACTTAACACTCTGAAGGTGTGCATGACAAATATACAAACATGCACCAATATGGGTTCAAAATGGAGGTTTTCCCATGAGGCATGGCGTCTGAGCAACACATTCATATTGGGGCACTGCAATGACATCAGCCTCCCTCTGGGCTCTGGGTCCTCTGGCTCTCTCTGGTGGACAGAGGCAGAATTAGCATTACCATTTTCTGTATTTTCTTTTTATTTATTTATTTGTGTTTGTTTGTTTGTTTATTTATTTTTTTTTTTTTTAATTTAATAATTTATTTTTTAATAATATTTAATAAAATAAATATTTTTATTTTTATTTTTTATTTATTTATTATATTTATTTTATATATAAATATAAAAAAATAATTTAATAAAAAATAATAATTATGAATAAATAATTATTAATTAAATAGATTAATTAAATAAAAAAAATAATTTAATTAATTATTTAGTTAGTTAGTTAGTTAGTTAGTTAGTTAGTTAGTTAGTTACATTTTAAACTTAAACTGGTACATGTATATTAGGAGGACCCGAGTTCAATGCCACCCTCGGCCATCTCGGCCACCCGGTTTTCTCCGGGTACTCCGGTTTCCTCCCACATTCCAAAAACATGCTAGGTTAATTAGCCACTCCAAATTGTCCATAGGTATGAATGCATGAAAGACAGCTGGGATAGGCTCCAGCAACCCCCGCGACCCTCGTGAGGATAAGCGGTAGAAAATGAATAAATGAATGTTTGTATATTTCTGATAACGTATGATGTATACCATTTGAGTGTTAAGTTGTTGTGTGATGAGTTTAATGCTGTTCTTAAGATGACACCGTGAGTCAGTGGCTTGACAAGCTTGTCGTGATTTTTTTTTCATAGCTTATGATTGGCGCCTGTCAAATAAATATATACAGTATATACAGTATATGCACAAAACTGTTCATGTACCGGAATTTACGGTGATCAATATTTGAAACAATAGAGTTTAAATAGCGATATAGCAAGGGATGACTGCAAATGTACGACAAACCCTTCTAGTTGCGTTCATTTATTCCCGTTTTGCCTTTTTCTTTAGAGAAAGCAGCCTCCAAGAAAAGGAGGAAAGTATTCTGCCAGATCACCCATCATCTGCTGGAGAACCATGAGATGTGGAAGAAAGTGATCGCCGAGGAGGCACAGAAGCAGGGCCAAGCCGCTGAGTCCGTCCTCGTGAACAATGTAGCAGAGCCTATTTTGGCAATTCACGAGGAGGAGGAGGAGCAAGGCAGCAGAGAGGAGCTGGTTGAAGGGGAGGATCCCGAGGAGGGCGTGGAGGAACCGGAGTGGCCTGTGGAGGGAGACCCACAGTGAATGAGACATAGTGTGAGTCTAGGACTAGGACAGGTATTTCTTCTTTTCTTATACTTTTTACTGACTCCAGTTTTTGCCAGCACATCACTTTAGACACAACACTGTAGATTGGGAAATGTGTGCCTACAAAGAATAACTAAAACAGGGTGGGAAATGTTGTACTTTACACATTTTATCTAAATATTTGATTCCACCAAACATTTAAAGGAGCTTTCCATCTTGCAATATGAGATTATGCATGTCCTTTGGAATACAGACTCTTTTGCTACTGTTAAGAGAAGAGGCAGATTGACTCCGCAGACCTCAACCACAGTGTGGTAACATGGGACTGAAGAAATTTGCTGCCGGTTTATATATATATATATATATATATACATATATATATATAAATATTTTCTGAATGCAATTATATACGTATGGACATCTTAGTTACTTGTACTTGTGCTTGGATTTCAGCAGGAGTTTTGGAGTTGGGCTCTAAAATGGACCATAAAGTGTTTATGGAATACTGTATAAAGGGAGTACATGAATGAGGAACCTTGGTGTCATTCCTTTAACTTCTGCCAAAATCAATCACTCGCCCTTGGGTTAACTATACACAATCCGATATTTATATAAATGATATTTTTTTTGCATTTGTTGTTTTGTTATGCATGTATGCCAAACCTCATCACGCGTGTTTTTTGTGTCCACGTCTTTCAGTCAGTCTATGCTTGGTTTCTCTGTGGAAAAGGCGAATAAGGGTTTGCTTCCAAATAGAACTACTCAAAGGGATCTTTATTCAGGCCTGATTCTTCAGGTATTGTAAAGGTGGTTGGAAGATATCACACATCAAAAAGAAGACAGAGTGGCTGCACAAGTGGAATACAGTGGATCCCCATTCAGTCAACAGTTTTTCTTTGCCCAAAATAGGCAGTTTTTCCGTTCAGTTGGTCAAAATTCTTAAATTTGCGCTAATAAAGCTCAAATGTGTCTCATGTCTTAGGAAGGCCACACGTTTTTTATACTTCGTCTTTATACTTCTCTGATAATGTTTTTCAGTGTGGAGATTTCCTTGAACGCACCACAGTTGAGATTGGCTACGGCCGAGCTGCCCTTAAATCCTTATGTGAAACATGAACACATATTTATTCCCCTTTTCTGTGCATTTTAGCGCAAGAAAACAAGTTAATATGAGCTAGTTAACAATGGCTGTCATTGGAAATACCTGTACCTATTTTGACCCTAAAACCTAAAAATGCTGTGACGTGTTTTAAATCATCAAAAGATGGAAGATACTTGAAGTATTACATGATATCATCAGTGTACTTGTTCTTGCATGATCACAACATGTATTTCCAACAATTTTTACAGGGCTTTGTAGTCGAAATAGGTGTGTCCCAGTTGCATGCATTGTTAGCTAGCTCATATTAACTCCTTTTCTGGCTTTATAATGCACAGCAAAGATAAAGAAACATGGACACATTCATGTTTCACGTAAGGATTGTGAATGAAAATTTCCAAAAAGTGCAGTTCCCCTTTAAAACTTAACTGAAAACACAATTTAATATATGATGTGGATTATCTAGCCTGCTAGCCTAAAGCGCTAGTCTGACTACCAGTAGTGGTGTGTGTTAGGGATGTCCGATATTGGCTTTTTTTGCTGAAAACCGATATGCCGATGTTGTATAAGTCTTGATTTCCGATACCGATATGTGTAACATTACACAACCACTGTGGTGGAATGAGCGCACGTGTTGTAAATGTAGCGTCATTGTGGGCTAATTATCGGACATCCCAAACATTTTATACTTTAAATGCATTTAATTAGTACATGAGGTATATTTAGGAGCAAATTGTGTGTCAAAAGTAGTGTGTCAATTTTTTATTTTTTTTTTTCCCATTCACCGGTATCCTCGGAACGCAACTCCCGCAAAAAGCGGGGTTCCACTGTATTCCACTCACAGTACCATAAGCCTAATAATGCAATATATTTCCTTCTCCATTATTTCCTCCTGGCTTTGAAATCTGTACGTACAATATGTCTTGTAATGTACATAATGCTCTATTCCTCCACATGTGAAGCCTACAAAAATGTTGACCTTCAACCCTCAGGAAGCCTTCATCTGTCGAGATTGAAAGTAAAGCTCTCACACGGTAGTATTTGTGCAAACGGCGACAACATGCTGGGATATTATTGTTATTTTAGAAGATGTGCATGGAACGCATTCAAGCACAGACGGCACGAATCCTCTCCTGGCAACTCAGGGAGCAAACCACCATACACAGACCGACTCGGGCATCAATTAGATGAGGTCCTTCTGCAAGTCAGGGTCCAGTCTGATAACCTACACACAGTGCAGTTTTAGTTAAAGTACTTTTTTTATATGGTACATGTATTTTTGTTGTTGTTTAGCTAGAATTGTGTTGTGAATTAATTAGAATGGTGCAAAAGGTCTTGTTTCCTTGGAATTGTCCTATATAATCAGGGATAAAAATTAATAACTTCCATAAAGTCAAAATAAAAAAATACAGTGCATGCGCTAACATTTGCAGATTTTTTTTTGGATGAAGATTAATTCACCCTAAATCGGTAATAATTTATAAAAGTGAGAATACAAGTAAAATGTTCAAATTTAGTTTTTTTTTGGTCAAGCATTTAAATTTCCCACTTTTTTGGTGGCCCATGAACACACCGTAGTTCCAGAAAAGGGAAACTAATATGCACGGTGTGCGTGAGGCATACCGAAGAGAGAAAGGGCGGGTTCTGGAGCTGAATGCAATCCAATAATGATTACAACAGGCACTTTTATTGCAAATGTTGATCCAAAATCTGAGGAAAATGTCAACTGCAAGGTCGCAGGAGGGTTTTATAATTTTTTCTGACCCTATCAATTACTTTCAGATGGTCTACGAAGGTAACCCCCCCATGAATAGCAGGGGTTTTACTGTATACGGAAATGGGAGCTATAAGATACAAATGCACTTTAACTCAACGTTTGGGCCTAACTGTATCTCACACAAATTTTGTACTGTAGGTTGACATTCAGGAAAATCCATCACAAAATGTTCGACACATTAATACTCTCCTATATCGTGTTGTATGATTTTTGACAAGAAAATTTGAAAAATTTTTAAAGTACCGACATTTTACATCTCTTCACAGCGAGAATACATGGACATGGTAGGGAACAGGGGCACAGTCTAAGTCCAACTCAAGTCCTGGTCCACCGCGTTCTTCTTAGTAATAATTACTTTCCAAAAAGGTAATCAAATCAGTGATGGAATTAGAGTAAGCCCTCGTTTAGCACTGTTAATTGGTTCCAGACCCGACCATTAGAGCCCTGTAGACATGAAGTAGCACCCTATAGTCACCTTTATACTCTATCCTTTGTTTACGTAGCATTGCAACGGCTACAGGATTACTGACTGCTGTCGATAGTTAATGTTTCAGAGTGGGGAAGAAAGACAAAGAAGCCTAAAACTTACCACTTCCACACAGAGTGAGAGGACAACCTTTTTTCACTCAAGCTCAGCCTTGGCGTGTCCGTTTGTGTGTCCGTCTCAAACATTCAAATATGTCAAATAATAAAGTGGAGTTTTTCCCTGATGTGCCACAGATGCCATGTTCAAATCTGGAGTTCAATCAGTCACAAGTCAATCAATCATCCAATTGTGATCTCGCTGTATCCATAGTTTGAGTCCATGTCTTCTTAGGGACAACGAACACTGCTGGTAATCATGTAAGACTGTTCCAGGCTGTGGAGACTTTATTGCTGCCTATTTTTTCCTATTTCAATGTATGCCACAGCGGGTGCTTCCCTGTAACTGAGGCTGTAGGACTGACAGGAGAAATTGACAGGTGTGTTTTTGACGGCTTTGTGAATGTAATTTTATTCCAACTCGAAACTTGGGGAGGCTGCATTTGTGTATGTATGTGTGTGTCTTTGGAACCTTGTGTCCTATACTGTCCTGTTCTTCACAGACATTCTTGCTCTTGCTCTAACTTAGTAAAGACGGGTGAGGTGATGCATTAAGGGGTACTCAGTTGAAATATGGCTTCTCCAAAGGCCCCGTGTGCATTCAGTATTTCTCCTTGTGCTTCCTTCGTTGACCTACACACTGCTAAGTAGCGATTTTCAGTGGTGACAGTCGACATTCATCACACACTATTGGGCGTTTTGGGGGTGATGCACACCCCCCGGTGATGATTTAATGATTCCTTTATTTTATGTGCAAACATAACAAGTCAGTACTTTTATTTAAGCTGTATCGCTTATGTCTTGATTGTGTTCTATTCAACTGTCACACACGTGTAGCATCATTGTAACACAACCAAACCACCTTGAAAATTGTGTAAGCAAATGCTGAGTATTTTTTTTTTATAGTAGCAGACACATGATGAATATGTTTCCTGTCACTCATATGTTGCACTTACAATGTGTACTTAGAAAAAAGAATATTATATCCAAATACACGCAGGTTTTGTGAATCTTTCCCTTGCAGGTTGATGCTCCATTTTGTACGATATGAATATAAACTGTACAGTAAAGACATTTTAAAACAACAACTTTTAGAATGACATTATTTATTTTTACCATTTTGTAATTTAGACACGATACTGTGGCTTCAATATTGCCAGACTTACTGGAAGTGCCTATTGGTATGTATCATACATGAATATATTTGAAGATGATCATCACGAACTGATCTAAGTTGATGTAATGTGAATACATTCAATTATAAGACATAAGTTCTGTCCTGTCCCTGTGTTTGTCTTCTTCCAGATTTCCAAATGATCATGATAGAATGCGCTGAATGCAAACGGCGTCCTGTTAACAGCACATACCATCCAATGTGTGAATAATCCTTTCAGAAGAATTGGAAAGTAAGAAGAATAATACAATATCTAATTGCTTAGCTGAGGTGAGAAAAATACAGTCATATAAATAAAAAAATAAATACATAAATTGGCTTATTGCAGATCAATACCACTTTCTGAGGAGGTGGTGGGTAATATATCACAACACACTGTAGCAATTGTAATTTCCGACCGTACTTAAATGCAGCAAATTGTACTTCCGCATGAAGCGTTACATATTGAGCGATAAGGTATGTCGTTTTTTTCAGTTTTTTCAACTTGCTCAAAATGCACTTTTCTGTTAAAATAAACACGGGAAACCTCACACACACTCAACAGGGGCCCCAGGAGCATCCAAAAATGGCATAAAATGCCCAAATTTTAGGGCGTCAATTTTTGAAAAAAAACGTATGTCGTTTTTTTTCAGTTTTTTCAACTTGCTCAAAATGCACTTTTCTGTTAAAATAAACACGGGAAACCTCACACACACTCAACAGGGGCCCCAGGAGCATCCAGAAATGGCATAAAATGCCCAAATTTTAGGGCGTCAATTTTTGAAAAAAAACGTAAGGGGTTAGTATGTCGTTTTTTTCAGTTTTTTCAACCTGCTCAAAATGCGCTTTTCTGTTAAAATAAACACGGGAAACCTCACACACACTCAAGAGGGGCCCCAGGAGCATCCAAAAATGGCATAAAATGTCAACATTTTTCAGTTTTTTCAACTTGCCCAAAATGCACTTTTCTGTTAAAATAAACACGGGAAACCTCACACACACTCAACAGGGGCCCCAGGAGCATCCAGAAATGGCATAAAATGCCCAAATTTTAGGGCATCAATTTTTGAAAAAAAACGTAAGGGGTTAGTATGTCGTTTTTTTCAGTTTTTTCAACTTGCTCAAAATGCACTTTTCTGTTAAAATAAACACGGGAAACCTCACACATACTCAAGAGGGGCCCCAGGAGCATCCAAAAATTGCATAAAATGCCAAACTTTTAGGGCGTCAATTTTTGAAAAAAAACATAAGGGGTTAGTATGTCGTTTTTTTCAGTTTTTTCAACTTGCTCAAAATGCACTTTTCTGTTAAAATAAACTCGGGAAACCTCACACACACTCAACAGGGGCCCCAGGAGCATCCAAAAATGGCATAAAATGTCAACATTTTTCAGTTTTTTCAACTTGCCCAAAATGCACTTTTCTGTTAAAATAAACACGGGAAACCTCACACACACTCAAGAGGGGCCCCAGGAGCATCCAAAAATGGCATAAAATGACAAAATTTTAGGGCGTCATTTTTTGAAAAAAAACGTAAGGGGTTAGTATGTCGTTTTTTTCAGTTTTTTCAACTTGCTCAAAATGCGCTTTTCTGTTAAAATAAACACGGGAAACCTCACACACACTCAACAGGGGCCCCAGGAGCATCCAAAAATTGCATAAAATGCCAAACTTTTAGGGCGTCAATGTTTGAAAAAAACGTAAGGGGTTAGTATGTCGTTTTTTTCAGTTTTTTCAACTTGCTCAAAATGCACTTTTCTGTTAAAATAATCACAGGAAACCTCACACACACTCAACAGGGGCCCCAGGAGACTCCAAAAATGGCATAAAATGCCCATATTTTAGGGCGTCAATTTTTGAAAAAAAACGTAAGGGGTTAGTATGTCGTTTTTTTCAGTTTTTTCAACTTGCTCAAAATGCGCTTTTCTGTTAAAATAAACACGGGAAACCTCACACACACTCATTAGGGGCCCCAGGAGCATCCAAAAATGGCATAAAATGTCAAAATTTTTCAATTTTTTCAACTTGCTCAAAATGCGCTTTTCTGTTAAAATAAACACGGGAAACCTCACACACACTCAACAGGGGCCACAGGAGCATCCAAAAATGGCATAAAATGCCAAAATTTTAGGGCGTCAATTTTTGAAAAAAAACGTAAGGGGTTAGTATGTCGTTTTTTTCAGTTTTTTCAACTTGCTCAAAATGCACTTTTCTGTTAAAATAAACACGGGATACCTCACACACACTCAACAGGTCCGCAGGAGCATCCAAAAATGGCATAAAATGCCAAAATTTTAGGGCGTCAATTTTTGAAAAAAAACGTGTCGTTTTTTTCAGTTTTTCAACTAGCTCAAAATGCACTTTTCTGTTAAAATAAACACGGGAAACCTCACACACACTCAAGAGGGGCACCAGGAGCATCCAGAAATGGCATAAAATGCCCAAATTTTAGGGCGTCAATTTTTGAAAAAAAACGTAAGGGGTTAGTATGTCGTTTTTTTTCAGTTTTTTCAACTTGCTCAAAATGCACTTTTCTGTTAAAATAAACTCGGGAAACCTCACACACACTCAACAGGGGCCCCAGGAGCATCCAAAAATGGCATAAAATGTCAACATTTTTCAGTTTTTTCAACTTGCCCAAAATGCACTTTTCTGTTAAAATAAACACGGGAAACCTCACACACACTCAAGAGGGGCCCCAGGAGCATCCAAAAATGGCATAAAATGCCAAAATTTTAGGGCGTCAATTTTTGAAAAAAAACGTGTCGTTTTTTTCAGTTTTTCAACTAGCTCAAAATGCACTTTTCTGTTAAAATAAACACGGGAAACCTCACACACACTCAAGAGGGGCACCAGGAAAATCCAGAAATGGCATAAAATGCCCAAATTTTAGGGCGTCAATTTTTGAAAAAAAACGTAAGGGGTTAGTATGTCGTTTTTTTCAGTTTTTTCAACTTGCTCAAAATGCACTTTTCTGTTAAAATAAACACGGGAAACCTCACACACACTCAACAGGGGCCCCAGGAGCATCCAAAAATGGCATAAAATGCCCAAATTTTAGGGCGTCAATTTTTGAAAAAAAAACGTAAGGGGTTAGTATGTCGTTTTTTTCAGTTTTTTCAACTTGCTCAAAATGCACTTTTCTGTTAAAATAAACACGGGAAACCTCACACACACTCAACAGGGGCCCCAGGAGCATCCACAAATGGCATAAAATGCCAAAATTTTTCAGTTTTTTCAACTTGCTCAAAATGCACTTTTCTGTTAAAATAAACACGGGAAACCTCACACACACTCAACAGGGGCCCCAGGAGCATCCAAAAATGGCATAAAATGTCAACATTTTTCAGTTTTTTCAACTTGCCCAAAATGCACTTTTCTGTTAAAATAAACACGGGAAACCTCACACACACTCAAGAGGGGCCCCAGGAGCATCCAAAAATGGCATAAAATGCCAAAATTTTAGGGCGTCAATTTTTGAAAAAAAACGTAAGGGGTTAGTATGTCGTTTTTTTCAGTTTTTTCAACCTGCTCAAAATGCGCTTTTCTGTTAAAATAAACACGGGAAACCTCACACACACTCAACAGGGGCCCCAGGAGCATCCAAAAATTGCATAAAATGCCAAACTTTTAGGGCGTCAATTTTTGAAAAAAAACGTAAGGGGTTAGTATGTCGTTTTTTTCAGTTTTTTCAACTTGCTCAAAATGCACTTTTCTGTTAAAATAATCACAGGAAACCTCACACACACTCAACAGGGGCCCCAGGAGACTCCAAAAATGGCATAAAATGCCCATATTTTAGGGCGTCAATTTTTGAAAAAAAACGTAAGTATGTCGTTTTTTTCAGTTTTTTCAACTTGCTCAAAATGCACTTTTCTGTTAAAATAAACACGGGAAACCTCACACACACTCAACAGGGGCCCCAGGAGCATCCAGAAATGGCATAAAATGCCCAAATTTTAGGGCGTCAATTTTTGAAAAAAAACGTAAGGGGTTAGTATGTCGTTTTTTTCAGTGTTTTCAACTTGCTCAAAATGCGCTTTTCTGTTAAAATAAACACGGGAAACCTCACACACACTCATTAGGGGCCCCAGGAGCATCCAAAAATGGCATAAAATGTCAAAATTTTTCAATTTTTTCAACTTGCTCAAAATGCGCTTTTCTGTTAAAATAAACACGGGAAACCTCACACACACTCAACAGGGGCCACAGGAGCATCCAAAAATGGCATAAAATGCCAAAATTTTAGGGCGTCAATTTTTGAAAAAAAACGTAAGGGGTTAGTATGTCGTTTTTTTCAGTTTTTTCAACTTGCTCAAAATGCACTTTTCTGTTAAAATAAACACGGGATACCTCACACACACTCAACAGGTCCGCAGGAGCATCCAAAAATGGCATAAAATGCCAAAATTTTAGGGCGTCAATTTTTGAAAAAAAACGTGTCGTTTTTTTCAGTTTTTCAACTAGCTCAAAATGCACTTTTCTGTTAAAATAAACACGGGAAACCTCACACACACTCAAGAGGGGCACCAGGAGCATCCAGAAATGGCATAAAATGCCCAAATTTTAGGGCGTCAATTTTAGAAAAAAAACGTAAGGGGTTAGTATGTCGTTTTTTTTTCAGTTTTTTCAACTTGCTCAAAATGCACTTTTCTGTTAAAATAAACTCGGGAAACCTCACACACACTCAACAGGGGCCCCAGGAGCATCCAAAAATGGCATAAAATGTCAACATTTTTCAGTTTTTTCAACTTGCCCAAAATGCACTTTTCTGTTAAAATAAACACGGGAAACCTCACACACACTCAAGAGGGGCCCCAGGAGCATCCAAAAATGGCATAAAATGCCAAAATTTTAGGGCGTCAATTTTTGAAAAAAAACGTGTCGTTTTTTTCAGTTTTTCAACTAGCTCAAAATGCACTTTTCTGTTAAAATAAACACGGGAAACCTCACACACACTCAAGAGGGGCACCAGGAAAATCCAGAAATGGCATAAAATGCCCAAATTTTAGGGCGTCAATTTTTGAAAAAAAACGTAAGGGGTTAGTATGTCGTTTTTTTCAGTTTTTTCAACTTGCTCAAAATGCACTTTTCTGTTAAAATAAACACGGGAAACCTCACACACACTCAACAGGGGCCCCAGGAGCATCCAAAAATGGCATAAAATGCCCAAATTTTAGGGCGTCAATTTTTGAAAAAAAAACGTAAGGGGTTAGTATGTCGTTTTTTTCAGTTTTTTCAACTTGCTCAAAATGCACTTTTCTGTTAAAATAAACACGGGAAACCTCACACACACTCAACAGGGGCCCCAGGAGCATCCACAAATGGCATAAAATGCCAAAATTTTTCAGTTTTTTCAACTTGCTCAAAATGCACTTTTCTGTTAAAATAAACACGGGAAACCTCACACACACTCAACAGGGGCCCCAGGAGCATCCAAAAATGGCATAAAATGTCAACATTTTTCAGTTTTTTCAACTTGCCCAAAATGCACTTTTCTGTTAAAATAAACACGGGAAACCTCACACACACTCAAGAGGGGCCCCAGGAGCATCCAAAAATGGCATAAAATGCCAAAATTTTAGGGCGTCAATTTTTGAAAAAAAACGTAAGGGGTTAGTATGTCGTTTTTTTCAGTTTTTTCAACCTGCTCAAAATGCGCTTTTCTGTTAAAATAAACACGGGAAACCTCACACACACTCAACAGGGGCCCCAGGAGCATCCAAAAATTGCATAAAATGCCAAACTTTTAGGGCGTCAATTTTTGAAAAAAAACGTAAGGGGTTAGTATGTCGTTTTTTTCAGTTTTTTCAACTTGCTCAAAATGCACTTTTCTGTTAAAATAATCACAGGAAACCTCACACACACTCAACAGGGGCCCCAGGAGACTCCAAAAATGGCATAAAATGCCCATATTTTAGGGCGTCAATTTTTGAAAAAAAACGTAAGTATGTCGTTTTTTTCAGTTTTTTCAACTTGCTCAAAATGCACTTTTCTGTTAAAATAAACACGGGAAACCTCACACACACTCAACAGGGGCCCCAGGAGCATCCAGAAATGGCATAAAATGCCCAAATTTTAGGGCGTCAATTTTTGAAAAAAAACGTAAGGGGTTAGTATGTCGTTTTTTTCAGTGTTTTCAACTTGCTCAAAATGCGCTTTTCTGTTAAAATAAACACGGGAAACCTCACACACACTCATTAGGGGCCCCAGGAGCATCCAAAAATGGCATAAAATGTCAAAATTTTTCAATTTTTTCAACTTGCTCAAAATGCGCTTTTCTGTTAAAATAAACACGGGAAACCTCACACACACTCAACAGGGGCCACAGGAGCATCCAAAAATGGCATAAAATGCCAAAATTTTAGGGCGTCAATTTTTGAAAAAAAACGTAAGGGGTTAGTATGTCGTTTTTTTCAGTTTTTTCAACTTGCTCAAAATGCACTTTTCTGTTAAAATAAACACGGGATACCTCACACACACTCAACAGGTCCGCAGGAGCATCCAAAAATGGCATAAAATGCCAAAATTTTAGGGCGTCAATTTTTGAAAAAAAACGTGTCGTTTTTTTCAGTTTTTCAACTAGCTCAAAATGCACTTTTCTGTTAAAATAAACACGGGAAACCTCACACACACTCAAGAGGGGCACCAGGAGCATCCAGAAATGGCATAAAATGCCCAAATTTTAGGGCGTCAATTTTAGAAAAAAAACGTAAGGGGTTAGTATGTCGTTTTTTTTCAGTTTTTTCAACTTGCTCAAAATGCACTTTTCTGTTAAAATAAACTCGGGAAACCTCACACACACTCAACAGGGGCCCCAGGAGCATCCAAAAATGGCATAAAATGTCAACATTTTTCAGTTTTTTCAACTTGCCCAAAATGCACTTTTCTGTTAAAATAAACACGGGAAACCTCACACACACTCAAGAGGGGCCCCAGGAGCATCCAAAAATGGCATAAAATGCCAAAATTTTAGGGCGTCAATTTTTGAAAAAAAACGTGTCGTTTTTTTCAGTTTTTCAACTAGCTCAAAATGCACTTTTCTGTTAAAATAAACACGGGAAACCTCACACACACTCAAGAGGGGCACCAGGAAAATCCAGAAATGGCATAAAATGCCCAAATTTTAGGGCGTCAATTTTTGAAAAAAAACGTAAGGGGTTAGTATGTCGTTTTTTTCAGTTTTTTCAACTTGCTCAAAATGCACTTTTCTGTTAAAATAAACACGGGAAACCTCACACACACTCAACAGGGGCCCCAGGAGCATCCAAAAATGGCATAAAATGCCCAAATTTTAGGGCGTCAATTTTTGAAAAAAAAACGTAAGGGGTTAGTATGTCGTTTTTTTCAGTTTTTTCAACTTGCTCAAAATGCACTTTTCTGTTAAAATAAACACGGGAAACCTCACACACACTCAACAGGGGCCCCAGGAGCATCCACAAATGGCATAAAATGCCAAAATTTTTCAGTTTTTTCAACTTGCTCAAAATGCACTTTTCTGTTAAAATAAACACGGGAAACCTCACACACACTCAACAGGGGCCCCAGGAGCATCCAAAAATGGCATAAAATGTCAACATTTTTCAGTTTTTTCAACTTGCCCAAAATGCACTTTTCTGTTAAAATAAACACGGGAAACCTCACACACACTCAAGAGGGGCCCCAGGAGCATCCAAAAATGGCATAAAATGCCAAAATTTTAGGGCGTCAATTTTTGAAAAAAAACGTAAGGGGTTAGTATGTCGTTTTTTTCAGTTTTTTCAACCTGCTCAAAATGCGCTTTTCTGTTAAAATAAACACGGGAAACCTCACACACACTCAACAGGGGCCCCAGGAGCATCCAAAAATTGCATAAAATGCCAAACTTTTAGGGCGTCAATTTTTGAAAAAAAACGTAAGGGGTTAGTATGTCGTTTTTTTCAGTTTTTTCAACTTGCTCAAAATGCACTTTTCTGTTAAAATAATCACAGGAAACCTCACACACACTCAACAGGGGCCCCAGGAGACTCCAAAAATGGCATAAAATGCCCATATTTTAGGGCGTCAATTTTTGAAAAAAAACGTAAGTATGTCGTTTTTTTCAGTTTTTTCAACTTGCTCAAAATGCACTTTTCTGTTAAAATAAACACGGGAAACCTCACACACACTCAACAGGGGCCCCAGGAGCATCCAGAAATGGCATAAAATGCCCAAATTTTAGGGCGTCAATTTTTGAAAAAAAACGTAAGGGGTTAGTATGTCGTTTTTTTCAGTGTTTTCAACTTGCTCAAAATGCGCTTTTCTGTTAAAATAAACACGGGAAACCTCACACACACTCATTAGGGGCCCCAGGAGCATCCAAAAATGGCATAAAATGTCAAAATTTTTCAATTTTTTCAACTTGCTCAAAATGCGCTTTTCTGTTAAAATAAACACGGGAAACCTCACACACACTCAACAGGGGCCACAGGAGCATCCAAAAATGGCATAAAATGCCAAAATTTTAGGGCGTCAATTTTTGAAAAAAAACGTAAGGGGTTAGTATGTCGTTTTTTTCAGTTTTTTCAACTTGCTCAAAATGCACTTTTCTGTTAAAATAAACACGGGATACCTCACACACACTCAACAGGTCCGCAGGAGCATCCAAAAATGGCATAAAATGCCAAAATTTTAGGGCGTCAATTTTTGAAAAAAAACGTGTCGTTTTTTTCAGTTTTTCAACTAGCTCAAAATGCACTTTTCTGTTAAAATAAACACGGGAAACCTCACACACACTCAAGAGGGGCACCAGGAGCATCCAGAAATGGCATAAAATGCCCAAATTTTAGGGCGTCAATTTTAGAAAAAAAACGTAAGGGGTTAGTATGTCGTTTTTTTTTCAGTTTTTTCAACTTGCTCAAAATGCACTTTTCTGTTAAAATAAACTCGGGAAACCTCACACACACTCAACAGGGGCCCCAGGAGCATCCAAAAATGGCATAAAATGTCAACATTTTTCAGTTTTTTCAACTTGCCCAAAATGCACTTTTCTGTTAAAATAAACACGGGAAACCTCACACACACTCAAGAGGGGCCCCAGGAGCATCCAAAAATGGCATAAAATGCCAAAATTTTAGGGCGTCAATTTTTGAAAAAAAACGTGTCGTTTTTTTCAGTTTTTCAACTAGCTCAAAATGCACTTTTCTGTTAAAATAAACACGGGAAACCTCACACACACTCAAGAGGGGCACCAGGAAAATCCAGAAATGGCATAAAATGCCCAAATTTTAGGGCGTCAATTTTTGAAAAAAAACGTAAGGGGTTAGTATGTCGTTTTTTTCAGTTTTTTCAACTTGCTCAAAATGCACTTTTCTGTTAAAATAAACACGGGAAACCTCACACACACTCAACAGGGGCCCCAGGAGCATCCAAAAATGGCATAAAATGCCCAAATTTTAGGGCGTCAATTTTTGAAAAAAAAACGTAAGGGGTTAGTATGTCGTTTTTTTCAGTTTTTTCAACTTGCTCAAAATGCACTTTTCTGTTAAAATAAACACGGGAAACCTCACACACACTCAACAGGGGCCCCAGGAGCATCCACAAATGGCATAAAATGCCAAAATTTTTCAGTTTTTTCAACTTGCTCAAAATGCACTTTTCTGTTAAAATAAACACGGGAAACCTCACACACACTCAACAGGGGCCCCAGGAGCATCCAAAAATGGCATAAAATGTCAACATTTTTCAGTTTTTTCAACTTGCCCAAAATGCACTTTTCTGTTAAAATAAACACGGGAAACCTCACACACACTCAAGAGGGGCCCCAGGAGCATCCAAAAATGGCATAAAATGCCAAAATTTTAGGGCGTCAATTTTTGAAAAAAAACGTAAGGGGTTAGTATGTCGTTTTTTTCAGTTTTTTCAACCTGCTCAAAATGCGCTTTTCTGTTAAAATAAACACGGGAAACCTCACACACACTCAACAGGGGCCCCAGGAGCATCCAAAAATTGCATAAAATGCCAAACTTTTAGGGCGTCAATTTTTGAAAAAAAACGTAAGGGGTTAGTATGTCGTTTTTTTCAGTTTTTTCAACTTGCTCAAAATGCACTTTTCTGTTAAAATAATCACAGGAAACCTCACACACACTCAACAGGGGCCCCAGGAGACTCCAAAAATGGCATAAAATGCCCATATTTTAGGGCGTCAATTTTTGAAAAAAAACGTAAGTATGTCGTTTTTTTCAGTTTTTTCAACTTGCTCAAAATGCACTTTTCTGTTAAAATAAACACGGGAAACCTCACACACACTCAACAGGGGCCCCAGGAGCATCCAGAAATGGCATAAAATGCCCAAATTTTAGGGCGTCAATTTTTGAAAAAAAACGTAAGGGGTTAGTATGTCGTTTTTTTCAGTGTTTTCAACTTGCTCAAAATGCGCTTTTCTGTTAAAATAAACACGGGAAACCTCACACACACTCATTAGGGGCCCCAGGAGCATCCAAAAATGGCATAAAATGTCAAAATTTTTCAATTTTTTCAACTTGCTCAAAATGCGCTTTTCTGTTAAAATAAACACGGGAAACCTCACACACACTCAACAGGGGCCACAGGAGCATCCAAAAATGGCATAAAATGCCAAAATTTTAGGGCGTCAATTTTTGAAAAAAAACGTAAGGGGTTAGTATGTCGTTTTTTTCAGTTTTTTCAACTTGCTCAAAATGCACTTTTCTGTTAAAATAAACACGGGATACCTCACACACACTCAACAGGTCCGCAGGAGCATCCAAAAATGGCATAAAATGCCAAAATTTTAGGGCGTCAATTTTTGAAAAAAAACGTGTCGTTTTTTTCAGTTTTTCAACTAGCTCAAAATGCACTTTTCTGTTAAAATAAACACGGGAAACCTCACACACACTCAAGAGGGGCACCAGGAGCATCCAGAAATGGCATAAAATGCCCAAATTTTAGGGCGTCAATTTTAGAAAAAAAACGTAAGGGGTTAGTATGTCGTTTTTTTTCAGTTTTTTCAACTTGCTCAAAATGCACTTTTCTGTTAAAATAAACTCGGGAAACCTCACACACACTCAACAGGGGCCCCAGGAGCATCCAAAAATGGCATAAAATGTCAACATTTTTCAGTTTTTTCAACTTGCCCAAAATGCACTTTTCTGTTAAAATAAACACGGGAAACCTCACACACACTCAAGAGGGGCCCCAGGAGCATCCAAAAATGGCATAAAATGCCAAAATTTTAGGGCGTCAATTTTTGAAAAAAAACGTGTCGTTTTTTTCAGTTTTTCAACTAGCTCAAAATGCACTTTTCTGTTAAAATAAACACGGGAAACCTCACACACACTCAAGAGGGGCACCAGGAAAATCCAGAAATGGCATAAAATGCCCAAATTTTAGGGCGTCAATTTTTGAAAAAAAACGTAAGGGGTTAGTATGTCGTTTTTTTCAGTTTTTTCAACTTGCTCAAAATGCACTTTTCTGTTAAAATAAACACGGGAAACCTCACACACACTCAACAGGGGCCCCAGGAGCATCCAAAAATGGCATAAAATGCCCAAATTTTAGGGCGTCAATTTTTGAAAAAAAAACGTAAGGGGTTAGTATGTCGTTTTTTTCAGTTTTTTCAACTTGCTCAAAATGCACTTTTCTGTTAAAATAAACACGGGAAACCTCACACACACTCAACAGGGGCCCCAGGAGCATCCACAAATGGCATAAAATGCCAAAATTTTTCAGTTTTTTCAACTTGCTCAAAATGCACTTTTCTGTTAAAATAAACACGGGAAACCTCACACACACTCAACAGGGGCCCCAGGAGCATCCAAAAATGGCATAAAATGTCAACATTTTTCAGTTTTTTCAACTTGCCCAAAATGCACTTTTCTGTTAAAATAAACACGGGAAACCTCACACACACTCAAGAGGGGCCCCAGGAGCATCCAAAAATGGCATAAAATGCCAAAATTTTAGGGCGTCAATTTTTGAAAAAAAACGTAAGGGGTTAGTATGTCGTTTTTTTCAGTTTTTTCAACCTGCTCAAAATGCGCTTTTCTGTTAAAATAAACACGGGAAACCTCACACACACTCAACAGGGGCCCCAGGAGCATCCAAAAATTGCATAAAATGCCAAACTTTTAGGGCGTCAATTTTTGAAAAAAAACGTAAGGGGTTAGTATGTCGTTTTTTTCAGTTTTTTCAACTTGCTCAAAATGCACTTTTCTGTTAAAATAATCACAGGAAACCTCACACACACTCAACAGGGGCCCCAGGAGACTCCAAAAATGGCATAAAATGCCCATATTTTAGGGCGTCAATTTTTGAAAAAAAACGTAAGGGGTTAGTATGTCGTTTTTTTCAGTTTTTTCAACTTGCTCAAAATGCACTTTTCTGTTAAAATAAACACGGGAAACCTCACACACACTCAACAGGGGCCCCAGGAGCATCCAGAAATGGCATAAAATGCCCAAATTTTAGGGCGTCAATTTTTGAAAAAAAACGTAAGGGGTTAGTATGTCGTTTTTTTCAGTGTTTTCAACTTGCTCAAAATGCGCTTTTCTGTTAAAATAAACACGGGAAACCTCACACACACTCATTAGGGGCCCCAGGAGCATCCAAAAATGGCATAAAATGCCAAAATTTTAGGGCGTCAATTTTTGAAAAAAAACGTGTCGTTTTTTTCAGTTTTTCAACTAGCTCAAAATGCACTTTTCTGTTAAAATAAACACGGGAAACCTCACACACACTCAAGAGGGGCACCAGGAGCATCCAGAAATGGCATAAAATGCCCAAATTTTAGGGCGTCAATTTTTGAAAAAAAACGTAAGGGGTTAGTATGTCGTTTTTTTCAGTTTTTTCAACTTGCCCAAAATGCACTTTTCTGTTAAAATAAACACGGGAAACCTCACACACACTCAAGAGGGGCCCCAGGAGCATCCAAAAATGGCATAAAATGCCAAAATTTTAGGGCGTCAATTTTTGAAAAAAAACGTGTCGTTTTTTTCAGTTTTTCAACTAGCTCAAAATGCACTTTTCTGTTAAAATAAACACGGGAAACCTCACACACACTCAAGAGGGGCACCAGGAAAATCCAGAAATGGCATAAAATGCCCAAATTTTAGGGCGTCAATTTTTGAAAAAAAACGTAAGGGGTTAGTATGTCGTTTTTTTCAATTTTTTCAACTTGCTCAAAATGCGCTTTTCTGTTAAAATAAACACGGGAAACCTCACACACACTCAACAGGGGGCCTAGGAGCATCCAAAAATGGCATAAAATGCCAAAATTTTAGGGCGTCAATTTTTGAAAAAAAACGTAAGGGGTTAGTATGTCGTTTTTTTCAGTTTTTTCAACTTGCTCAAAATGCACTTTTCTGTTAAAATAAACACGGGAAACCTCACACACACTCAACAGGGGCCCCAGGAGCATCCAAAAATGGCATAAAATGTCAAAATTTTTCAGTTTTTTCAACTTGCTCAAAATGCACTTTTCTGTTAAAATAAACACGGGAAACCTCACACACACTCATTAGGGGCCCCAGGAGCATCCAAAAATGGCATAAAATGTCAAAATTTTTCAATTTTTTCAACTTGCTCAAAATGCGCTTTTCTGTTAAAATAAACACGGGAAACCTCACACACACTCAACAGGGGCCACAGGAGCATCCAAAAATGGCATAAAATGCCCAAATTTTAGGGCGTCAATTTTTGAAAAAAAACGTAAGGGGTTAGTATGTCGTTTTTTTCAGTTTTTTCAACTTGCTCAAAATGCACTTTTCTGTTAAAATAAACACGGGAAACCTCACACACACTCAACAGGGGCCCCAGGAGCATCCAGAAATGGCATAAAATGCCCAAATTTTAGGGCGTCAATTTTTGAAAAAAAACGTAAGGGGTTAGTATGTCATTTTTTTCAGTTTTTTCAACTTGCTCAAAATGCACTTTTCTGTTAAAATAAACACGGGAAACCTCACACACACTCAACAGGGGCCCCAGGAGCATCCAGAAATGGCATAAAATGCCCAAATTTTAGGGCGTCAAATTTTGAAAAAAAACGTAAGGGGTTAGTATGTCGTTTTTTTTCAGTTTTTTCAACTTTCTCAAAATGCACTTTTCTGTTAAAATAAACACGGGAAACCTCACACACACTCAACAGGGGCCCCAGGATTATCCAAAAATGGCATAAAATGCCCAAATTTTAGGACATCAATTTTTGAAAAAAAACGTAAGGGGTTAGTATGTCTTTTTTTCAGTTTTTTCAACTTGCTCAAAATGCACTTTTCTGTTAAAATAAACACGGGAAACCTCACACACACTCAACAGGGGCCCCAGGAGCATCCAAAAATGGCATAAAATGTCAAAATTTTTCAGTTTTTTCAACTTGCTCAAAATGCACTTTTCTGTTAAAATAAACACCGGAAACCTCACACACACTCAACAGGGGCCCCAGGAGCATCCAAAAATGGCATAAAATGTCAAAATTTTTCAATTTTTTCAACTTGCTCAAAATGCATTTTTCTGTTAAAATAAACACGGGAAACCTCACACACACTCAACAGGGGCCACAGGAGCATCCAAAAATGGCATAAAATGCCAAAATTTTAGGGCGTCAATTTTTGAAAAAAAACGTAAGGGGCTGGTATGTTGTTTTTTTCAGTTTTTTCAACTTGCTCAAAATGCACTTTTCTGTTAAAATAAACACGGGATACCTCACACACACTCAACAGGTCCCCAGGAGCATCCAAAAATGGCATAAAATGCCAAAATTTTAGGGCATCAATTTTTGAAAAAAAACGTGTCGTTTTTTTCAGTTTTTCAACTAGCTCAAAATGCACTTTTCTGTTAAAATAAACACGGGAAACCTCACACACACTCAAGAGGGGCACCAGGAGCATCCAGAAATGGCATAAAATGCCCAAATTTTAGGGCGTCAATTTTTGAAAAAAAACGTAAGTGGTTAGTATGTCGTTTTTTTCAGTTTTTTCAACTTGCTCAAAATGCACTTTTCTGTTAAAATAAACTCGGGAAACCTCACACACACTCAACAGGGGCCCCAGGAGCATCCAAAAATGGCATAAAATGTCAACATTTTTCAGTTTTTTCAACTTGCTCAAAATGCACTTTTCTGTTAAAATAATCACGGGAAACCTCACACACACTCAACAGGGGCCCCAGGAGCATCCAAAAATGGCATAAAATGCCCAAATTTTAGGGCGTCAATTTTTGAAAAAAAACGTAAGGGGTTAGTATGTCGTTTTTTTCAGTTTTTTCAACTTGCTCAAAATGCACTTTTCTGTTAAAATAAACACGGGAAACCTCACACACACTCAACAGGGGCCCCAGGAGCATCCAAAAATGGCATAAAATGCCAAAATTTTAGCGCGTCAATTTTTGAAAAAAAACGTGTCGTTTTTTTCAGTTTTTCAACTAGCTCAAAATGCACTTTTCTGTTAAAATAAACACGGGAAACCTCACACACACTCAAGAGGGGCACCAGGAAAATCCAGAAATGGCATAAAATGCCCAAATTTTAGGGCGTCAATTTTTGAAAAAAAACGTAAGGGGTTAGTATGTCGTTTTTTTCAGTTTTTTCAACTTGCTCAAAATGCACTTTTCTGTTAAAATAAACACGGGAAACCTCACACACACTCAACAGGGGCCCCAGGAGCATCCAAAAATGGCATAAAATGCCCAAATTTTAGGGCGTCAATTTTTGAAAAAAAAACGTAAGGGGTTAGTATGTCGTTTTTTTCAGTTTTTTCAACTTGCTCAAAATGCACTTTTCTGTTAAAATAAACACGGGAAACCTCACACACACTCAACAGGGGCCCCAGGAGCATCCACAAATGGCATAAAATGCCAAAATTTTTCAGTTTTTTCAACTTGCTCAAAATGCACTTTTCTGTTAAAATAAACACGGGAAACCTCACACACACTCAACAGGTCCCCAGGAGCATCCAAAAATGGCATAAAATGTCAAAATTTTTCAATTTTTTCAACTTGCTCAAAATGCGCTTTTCTGTTAAAATAAACACGGGAAACCTCACACACACTCAACAGGGGGCCTAGGAGCATCCAAAAATGGCATAAAATGCCAAAATTTTAGGGCGTCAATTTTTGAAAAAAAACGTAAGGGGTTAGTATGTCGTTTTTTTCAGTTTTTTCAACTTGCTCAAAATGCACTTTTCTGTTAAAATAAACACGGGAAACCTCACACACACTCAACAGGTCCCCAGGAGCAACCAAAAATGGCATAAAATGCCCAAATTTTAGGGCGTCAATTTTTGAAAAAAAACGTACGTATGTCGTTTTTTTCAGTTTTTTCAACTTGCTCAAAATGCACTTTTCTGTTAAAATAAACACGGGATACCTCACACACACTCAACAGGGGCCCCAGGAGCATCCAAAAATGGCATAAAATGCCCAAATTTTAGGGCGTCAATTTTTGAAAAAAAACGTAAGGGGTTAGTATGTCGTTTTTTTCAGTTTTTTCAACTTGCTCAAAATGCACTTTTCTGTTAAAATAAACACGGGAAACCTCACACACACTCAACAGGGGCCCCAGGAGCATCCACAAATGGCATAAAATGCCAAAATTTTTCAGTTTTTTCAACTTGCTCAAAATGCACTTTTCTGTTAAAATAAACACGGGAAACCTCACACACACTCAACAGGTCCCCAGGAGCATCCAAAAATGGCATAAAATGTCAAAATTTTTCAATTTTTTCAACTTGCTCAAAATGCGCTTTTCTGTTAAAATAAACACGGGAAACCTCACACACACTCAACAGGGGGCCTAGGAGCATCCAAAAATGGCATAAAATGCCAAAATTTTAGGGCGTCAATTTTTGAAAAAAAACGTAAGGGGTTAGTATGTCGTTTTTTTCAGTTTTTTCAACTTGCTCAAAATGCACTTTTCTGTTAAAATAAACACGGGAAACCTCACACACACTCAAGAGGGGCACCAAGAGCATCCAAAAATGGCATAAAATGCCCAAATTTTAGGGCGTCAATTTTTGAAAAAAAACGTAAGGGGTTAGTATGTCGTTTTTTTCAGTTTTTTCAACTTGCTCAAAATGCACTTTTCTGTTAAAATAAACACGGGAAACCTCACACACACTCAACAGGGGCCCCAGGAGCATCCAAAAATGGCATAAAATGCCCAAATTTTAGGGTGTCAATTTTTGAAAAAAAACGTAAGGGGTTAGTATGTCGTTTTTTTCAGTTTTTTCAACTTGCTCAAAATGCACTTTTCTGTTAAAATAAACACGGGAAACCTCACACACACTCAACAGGGGCCCCAGGAGCATCCAGAAATGGCATAAAATGTCAACATTTTTCAGTTTTTTCAACTTGCCCAAAATGCACTTTTCTGTTAAAATAAACACGGGAAACCTCACACACACTCAAGAGGGGCCCCAGGAGCATCCAAAAATGGCATAAAATGCCAAAATTTTAGGGCGTCAATTTTTGAAAAAAAACGTGTTAGTATGTCGTTTTTTTCAGTTTTTTCAACCTGCTCAAAATGCGCTTTTCTGTTAAAATAAACCAGGGAAACCTCACACACACTCAAGAGGGGCCCCAGGAGCATCCAAAAATTGCATAAAATGTCAAAATTTTTCAATTTTTTCAACTTGCTCAAAATGCGCTTTTCTGTTAAAATAAACACGGGAAACCTCACACACACTCAACAGGGGCCACAGGAGCATCCAAAAATGGCATAAAATGCCAAAATTTTAGGGCGTCAATTTTTGAAAAAAAACGTAAGGGGTTAGTATGTCGTTTTTTTCAGTTTTTTCAACTTGCTCAAAATGCACTTTTCTGTTAAAATAAACACGGGATACCTCACACACACTCAACAGGTCCGCAGGAGCATCCAAAAATGGCATAAAATGCCAAAATTTTAGGGCGTCAATTTTTGAAAAAAAACGTGTCGTTTTTTTCAGTTTTTCAACTAGCTCAAAATGCACTTTTCTGTTAAAATAAACACGGGAAACCTCACACACACTCAACAGGGGCCCCAGGAGCATCCAAAAATGGCATAAAATGTCAACATTTTTCAGTTTTTTCAACTTGCCCAAAATGCACTTTTCTGTTAAAATAAACACGGGAAACCTCACACACACTCAAGAGGGGCCCCAGGAGCATCCAAAAATGGCATAAAATGCCAAAATTTTAGGGCGTCAATTTTTGAAAAAAAACGTGTCGTTTTTTTCAGTTTTTCAACTAGCTCAAAATGCACTTTTCTGTTAAAATAAACACGGGAAACCTCACACACACACTCAAGAGGGGCACCAGGAAAATCCAGAAATGGCATAAAATGCCAAAATTTTAGGGCGTCAATTTTTGAAAAAAAACGTAAGGGGTTAGTATGTCGTTTTTTTCAGTTTTTTCAACTTGCTCAAAATGCACTTTTCTGTTAAAATAAACACGGGAAACCTCACACACACTCAACAGGGGCCCCAGGAGCATCCAGAAATGGCATAAAATGCCCAAATTTTAGGGCGTCAATTTTTGAAAAAAAACGTAAGGGGTTAGTATGTCGTTTTTTTTCAGTTTTTTCAACTTGCTCAAAATGCACTTTTCTGTTAAAATAAACACGGGAAACCTCACACACACTCAACAGGGGCCCCAGGAGCATCCACAAATGGCATAAAATGCCAAAATTTTTCAGTTTTTTCAACTTGCTCAAAATGCACTTTTCTGTTAAAATAAACACGGGAAACCTCACACGCACTCAACAGGGGCCCCAGGAGCATCCAAAAATGGCATAAAATGCCCAAATTTTAGGGCGTCAATTTTTGAAAAAAAACGTAAGGGTTAGTATGTCGTTTTTTTCAGTTTTTTCAACTTGCTCAAAATGCGCTTTTCTGTTAAAATAAACACGGGAAACCTCACACACACTCAACAGGGGGCCTAGGAGCATCCAAAAATGGCATAAAATGCCAAAATTTTAGGGCGTCAATTTTTGAAAAAAAACGTAAGGGGTTAGTATGTCGTTTTTTTCAGTTTTTTCAACTTGCTCAAAATGCACTTTTCTGTTAAAATAAACACGGGAAACCTCACACACACTCAACAGGTCCCCAGGAGCAACAAAAAATGGCATAAAATGCCCAAATTTTAGGGCGTCAATTTTTGAAAAAAAACGTAAGGGGTTAGTATGTCGTTTTTTTCAGTTTTTTCAACTTGCTCAAAATGCACTTTTCTGTTAAAATAAACACGGGAAACCTCACACACACTCAACAGGGGCCCCAGGAGCATCCACAAATGGCATAAAATGCCAAAATTTTTCAGTTTTTTCAACTTGCTCAAAATGCACTTTTCTGTTAAAATAAACACGGGAAACCTCACACACACTCAACAGGTCCCCAGGAGCATCCAAAAATGGCATAAAATGTCAAAATTTTTCAATTTTTTCAACTTGCTCAAAATGCGCTTTTCTGTTAAAATAAACACGGGAAACCTCACACACACTCAAGAGGGGCCCCAGGAGCATCCAAAAATGGCATAAAATGCCAAAATTTTAGGGCGTCAATTTTTGAAAAAAAACGTGTCGTTTTTTTCAGTTTTTCAACTAGCTCAAAATGCACTTTTCTGTTAAAATAAACACGGGAAACCTCACACACACACTCAAGAGGGGCACCAGGAAAATCCAGAAATGGCATAAAATGCCCAAATTTTAGGGCGTCAATTTTTGAAAAAAAACGTAAGGGGTTAGTATGTCGTTTTTTTCAGTTTTTTCAACTTGCTCAAAATGCACTTTTCTGTTAAAATAAACACGGGAAACCTCACACACACTCAACAGGTCCCCAGGAGCAACCAAAAATGGCATAAAATGCCCAAATTTTAGGGCGTCAATTTTTGAACAAAAACGTAAGGGGTTAGTATGTCGTTTTTTTCAGTTTTTTCAACTTGCTCAAAATGCACTTTTCTGTTAAAATAAACACGGGAAACCTCACACACACTCAACAGGGGCCCCAGGAGCATCCAAAAATGGCATAAAATGCCCAAATTTTAGGGCGTCAATTTTTGAAAAAAAACGTAAGGGGTTAGTATGTCGTTTTTTTTCAGTTTTTTCAACTTGCTCAAAATGCACTTTTCTGTTAAAATAAACACGGGAAACCTCACACACACTCAACAGGGGCCCCAGGAGCATCCACAAATGGCATAAAATGCCAAAATTTTTCAGTTTTTTCAACTTGCTCAAAATGCACTTTTCTGTTAAAATAAACACGGGAAACCTCACACACACTCAACAGGTCCCCAGGAGCATCCAAAAATGGCATAAAATGTCAAAATTTTTCAATTTTTTCAACTTGCTCAAAATGCGCTTTTCTGTTAAAATAAACACGGGAAACCTCACACACACTCAACAGGGGGCCTAGGAGCATCCAAAAATGGCATAAAATGCCAAAATTTTAGGGCGTCAATTTTTGAAAAAAAACGTAAGGGGTTAGTATGTCGTTTTTTTCAGTTTTTTCAACTTGCTCAAAATGCACTTTTCTGTTAAAATAAACACGGGAAACCTCACACACACTCAAGAGGGGCACCAAGAGCATCCAAAAATGGCATAAAATGCCCAAATTTTAGGGCGTCAATTTTTGAAAAAAAACGTAAGGGGTTAGTATGTCGTTTTTTTCAGTTTTTTCAACTTGCTCAAAATGCACTTTTCTGTTAAAATAAACACGGGAAACCTCACACACACTCAACAGGGGCCCCAGGAGCATCCAGAAATGGCATAAAATGCCCAAATTTTAGGGCGTCAATTTTTGAAAAAAAACGTAAGGGGTTAGTATGTCGTTTTTTTCAGTTTTTTCAACTTGCTCAAAATGCACTTTTCTGTTAAAATAAACACGGGAAACCTCACACGCACTCAACAGGGGCCCCAGGAGCATCCAAAAATGGCATAAAATGCCCAAATTTTAGGGCGTCAATTTTTGAAAAAAAACGTAAGGGGTTAGTATGTCGTTTTTTTCAGTTTTTTCAACTTGCTCAAAATGCACTTTTCTGTTAAAATAAACACGGGAAACCTCACACGCACTCAACAGGGGCCCCAGGAGCATCCAAAAATGGCATAAAATGCCCAAATTTTAGGGCGTCAATTTTTGAAAAAAAACGTAAGGGTTAGTATGTCGTTTTTTTCAGTTTTTTCAACTTGCTCAAAATGCACTTTTCTGTTAAAATAAACTCGGGAAACCTCACACACACTCAACAGGGACCCCAGGAGCATCCAAAAATGGCATAAAATGTCAACATTTTTCAGTTTTTTCAACTTGCCCAAAATGCACTTTTCTGTTAAAATAAACACGGGAAACCTCACACACACTCAACAGGGGCCCCAGGAGCATCCAGAAATGGCATAAAATGCCCAAATTTTAGGGCATCAATTTTTGAAAAAAAACGTAAGGGGTTAGTATGTCGTTTTTTTCAGTTTTTTCAACTTGCTCAAAATGCACTTTTCTGTTAAAATAAACTCGGGAAACCTCACACACACTCAACAGGGGCCCCAGGAGCATCCAAAAATGGCATAAAATGTCAACATTTTTCAGTTTTTTCAACTTGCCCAAAATGCACTTTTCTGTTAAAATAAACACGGGAAACCTCACACACACTCAAGAGGGGCCCCAGGAGCATCCAAAAATGGCATAAAATGCCAAAATTTTAGGGCGTCAATTTTTGAAAAAAAACGTGTCGTTTTTTTCAGTTTTTCAACTAGCTCAAAATGCACTTTTCTGTTAAAATAAACACGGGAAACCTCACACACACTCAACAGGGGCCCCAGGAGCATCCAAAAATGGCATAAAATGTCAACATTTTTCAGTTTTTTCAACTTGCCCAAAATGCACTTTTCTGTTAAAATAAACACGGGAAACCTCACACACACTCAAGAGGGGCCCCAGGAGCATCCAAAAATGGCATAAAATGCCAAAATTTTAGGGCGTCAATTTTTGAAAAAAAACGTGTCGTTTTTTTCAGTTTTTCAACTAGCTCAAAATGCACTTTTCTGTTAAAATAAACACGGGAAACCTCACACACACACTCAAGAGGGGCACCAGGAAAATCCAGAAATGGCATAAAATGCCCAAATTTTAGGGCGTCAATTTTTGAAAAAAAACGTAAGGGGTTAGTATGTCGTTTTTTTCAGTTTTTTCAACTTGCTCAAAATGCACTTTTCTGTTAAAATAAACACGGGAAACCTCACACACACTCAACAGGGGCCACAGGAGCATCCAAAAATGGCATAAAATGCCAAAATTTTAGGGCGTCAATTTTTGAAAAAAAACGTAAGGGGTTAGTATGTCGTTTTTTTCAGTTTTTTCAACTTCCTCAAAATGCACTTTTCTGTTAAAATAAACACGGGATACCTCACACACACTCAACAGGTCCGCAGGAGCATCCAAAAATGGCATAAAATGTCAACATTTTTCAGTTTTTTCAACTTGCCCAAAATGCACTTTTCTGTTAAAATAAACACGGGAAACCTCACACACACTCAACAGGGGCCCCAGGAGCATCCAGAAATGGCATAAAATGCCCAAATTTTAGGGCATCAATTTTTGAAAAAAAACGTAAGGGGTTAGTATGTCGTTTTTTTCAGTTTTTTCAACTTGCTCAAAATGCACTTTTCTGTTAAAATAAACTCGGGAAACCTCACACACACTCAACAGGGGCCCCAGGAGCATCCAAAAATGG
Organism: Doryrhamphus excisus; assembly: GCF_030265055.1. Classification (NCBI taxonomy): domain Eukaryota; kingdom Metazoa; phylum Chordata; class Actinopteri; order Syngnathiformes; family Syngnathidae; genus Doryrhamphus; species Doryrhamphus excisus. The sequence continues at coordinate 2,629,680 of NC_080471.1, forward strand.
CATAAAATGTCAACATTTTTCAGTTTTTTCAACTTGCCCAAAATGCACTTTTCTGTTAAAATAAACACGGGAAACCTCACACACACTCAAGAGGGGCCCCAGGAGCATCCAAAAATGGCATAAAATGCCAAAATTTTAGGGCGTCAATTTTTGAAAAAAAACGTGTTAGTATGTCGTTTTTTTCAGTTTTTTCAACCTGCTCAAAATGCGCTTTTCTGTTAAAATAAACCAGGGAAACCTCACACACACTCAAGAGGGGCCCCAGGAGCATCCAAAAATTGCATAAAATGCCAAACTTTTAGGGCGTCAATTTTTGAAAAAAAACGTAAGGGGTTAGTATGTCGTTTTTTTCAGTTTTTTCAACTTGCTCAAAATGCACTTTTCTGTTAAAATAAACACGGGAAACCTCACACACACTCAACAGGGGCCCCAGGAGCATCCAGAAATGGCATAAAATGCCCAAATTTTAGGGCGTCAATTTTTGAAAAAAAACGTAAGGGGTTAGTATGTCGTTTTTTTCAGTGTTTTCAACTTGCTCAAAATGCGCTTTTCTGTTAAAATAAACACGGGAAACCTCACACACACTCATTAGGGGCCCCAGGAGCATCCAAAAATGGCATAAAATGTCAAAATTTTTCAATTTTTTCAACTTGCTCAAAATGCGCTTTTCTGTTAAAATAAACACGGGAAACCTCACACACACTCAACAGGGGCCACAGGAGCATCCAAAAATGGCATAAAATGCCAAAATTTTAGGGCGTCAATTTTTGAAAAAAAACGTAAGGGGTTAGTATGTCGTTTTTTTCAGTTTTTTCAACTTGCTCAAAATGCACTTTTCTGTTAAAATAAACACGGGATACCTCACACACACTCAACAGGTCCGCAGGAGCATCCAAAAATGGCATAAAATGCCAAAATTTTTCAATTTTTTCAACTTGCTCAAAATGCGCTTTTCTGTTAAAATAAACACGGGAAACCTCACACACACTCAACAGGGGCCACAGGAGCATCCAAAAATGGCACAAAATGCCAAAATTTTAGGGCGTCAATTTTTGAAAAAAAACGTGTCGTTTTTTTCAGTTTTTCAACTAGCTCAAAATGCACTTTTCTGTTAAAATAAACACGGGAAACCTCACACACACTCAACAGGGGCCCCAGGAGCATCCAAAAATGGCATAAAATGTCAACATTTTTCAGTTTTTTCAACTTGCCCAAAATGCACTTTTCTGTTAAAATAAACACGGGAAACCTCACACACACTCAAGAGGGGCCCCAGGAGCATCCAAAAATGGCATAAAATGCCAAAATTTTAGGGCGTCAATTTTTGAAAAAAAACGTGTCGTTTTTTTCAGTTTTTCAACTAGCTCAAAATGCACTTTTCTGTTAAAATAAACACGGGAAACCTCACACACACACTCAAGAGGGGCACCAGGAAAATCCAGAAATGGCATAAAATGCCCAAATTTTAGGGCGTCAATTTTTGAAAAAAAACGTAAGGGGTTAGTATGTCGTTTTTTTCAGTTTTTTCAACTTGCTCAAAATGCACTTTTCTGTTAAAATAAACACGGGAAACCTCACACACACTCAACAGGGGCCCCAGGAGCATCCAAAAATGGCATAAAATGCCCAAATTTTAGGGCGTCAATTTTTGAAAAAAAACGTAAGGGGTTAGTATGTCGTTTTTTTTTCAGTTTTTTCAACTTGCTCAAAATGCACTTTTCTGTTAAAATAAACACGGGAAACCTCACACACACTCAACAGGGGCCCCAGGAGCATCCAGAAATGGCATAAAATGCCCAAATTTTAGGGCGTCAATTTTTGAAAAAAAACGTAAGGGGTTAGTATGTCGTTTTTTTTCAGTTTTTTCAACTTGCTCAAAATGCACTTTTCTGTTAAAATAAACACGGGAAACCTCACACACACTCAACAGGGGCCCCAGGAGCATCCACAAATGGCATAAAATGCCAAAATTTTTCAGTTTTTTCAACTTGCTCAAAATGCACTTTTCTGTTAAAATAAACACGGGAAACCTCACACACACTCAACAGGTCCCCAGGAGCATCCAAAAATGGCATAAAATGTCAAAATTTTTCAATTTTTTCAACTTGCTCAAAATGCGCTTTTCTGTTAAAATAAACACGGGAAACCTCACACACACTCAACAGGGGGCCTAGGAGCATCCAAAAATGGCATAAAATGCCAAAATTTTAGGGCGTCAATTTTTGAAAAAAAAACGTAAGGGGTTAGTATGTAGTTTTTTTCAGTTTTTTCAACTTGCTCAAAATGCACTTTTCTGTTAAAATAAACACGGGAAACCTCACACACACTCAAGAGGGGCACCAAGAGCATCCAAAAATGGCATAAAATGCCCAAATTTTAGGGCGTCAATTTTTGAAAAAAAACGTAAGGGGTTAGTATGTCGTTTTTTTCAGTTTTTTCAACTTGCTCAAAATGCACTTTTCTGTTAAAATAAACACGGGAAACCTCACACACACTCAACAGGGGCCCCAGGAGCATCCAGAAATGGCATAAAATGCCCAAATTTTAGGGCGTCAATTTTTGAAAAAAAACGTAAGGGGTTAGTATGTCGTTTTTTTCAGTTTTTTCAACTTGCTCAAAATGCACTTTTCTGTTAAAATAAACACGGGAAACCTCACACACACTCAACAGGGGCCCCAGGAGCATCCAGAAATGGCATAAAATGCCCAAATTTTAGGGCGTCAATTTTTGAAAAAAAACGTAAGGGGTTAGTATGTCGTTTTTTTCAGTTTTTTCAACTTGCTCAAAATGCACTTTTCTGTTAAAATAAACACGGGAAACCTCACACACACTCAACAGGGGCCCCAGGAGCATCCAGAAATGGCATAAAATGCCCAAATTTTAGGGCGTCAATTTTTGAAAAAAAACGTAAGGGGTTAGTATGTCGTTTTTTTCAGTTTTTTCAACTTGCTCAAAATGCACTTTTCTGTTAAAATAAACACGGGAAACCTCACACACACTCAACAGGGGCCCCAGGAGCATCCAGAAATGGCATAAAATGCCCAAATTTTAGGGCGTCAATTTTTGAAAAAAAAAACGTAAGGGGTTAGTATGTCGTTTTTTTCAGTTTTTTCAACTTGCTCAAAATGCGCTTTTCTGTTAAAATAAACACGGGAAACCTCACACACACTCATTAGGGGCCCCAGGAGCATCCAAAAATGGCATAAAATGTCAAAATTTTTTAATTTTTTCAACTTGCTCAAAATGCACTTTTCTGTTAAAATAAACACGGGAAACCTCACAAACACTCAACAGGGGCCCCAGGAGCATCCAGAAATGGCATAAAATGCCCAAATTTTAGGGCGTCAATTTTTGAAAAAAAACATAAGGGGTTAGTATGTCGTTTTTTTCAGTTTTTTCAACTTGCTCAAAATGCACTTTTCTGTTAAAATAAACACGGGAAACCTCACACACACTCAACAGGGGCCCCAGGAGCATCCAAAAATGGCATAAAATGCCCAAATTTTAGGGCGTCAATTTTTGAAAAAAAAACGTAAGGGGTTAGTACGTATGTCGTTTTTTTCAGTTTTTCAACTTGCTCAAAATGCACTTTTCTGTTAAAATAAACACGGGAAACCTCACACACACTCAACAGGGGCCCCAGGAGCATCCAGAAATGGCATAAAATGCCCAAATTTTTGGGCGTCAATTTTTGAAAAAAAACGTAACGTCGTTTTTTTCAGTTTTTTCAACTTGCTCAAAATGCACTTTTCTGTTAAAATAAACACGGGAAACCTCACACACACTCAACAGGGGCCCCAGGAGCATCCAAAAATGGCATAAAATGCCAAAATTTTAGGGCGTCAATTTTTGAAAAAAAACGTGTTAGTATGTCGTTTTTTTCAGTTTTTTCAACCTGCTCAAAATGCGCTTTTCTGTTAAAATAAACCAGGGAAACCTCACACACACTCAAGAGGGGCCCCAGGAGCATCCAAAAATTGCATAAAATGCCAAACTTTTAGGGCGTCAATTTTTGAAAAAAAACGTAAGGGGTTAGTATGTCGTTTTTTTCAGTTTTTTCAACTTGCTCAAAATGCACTTTTCTGTTAAAATAAACACGGGAAACCTCACACACACTCAACAGGGGCCCCAGGAGCATCCAGAAATGGCATAAAATGCCCAAATTTTAGGGCGTCAATTTTTGAAAAAAAACGTAAGGGGTTAGTATGTCGTTTTTTTCAGTGTTTTCAACTTGCTCAAAATGCGCTTTTCTGTTAAAATAAACACGGGAAACCTCACACACACTCATTAGGGGCCCCAGGAGCATCCAAAAATGGCATAAAATGTCAAAATTTTTCAATTTTTTCAACTTGCTCAAAATGCGCTTTTCTGTTAAAATAAACACGGGAAACCTCACACACACTCAACAGGGGCCACAGGAGCATCCAAAAATGGCATAAAATGCCAAAATTTTAGGGCGTCAATTTTTGAAAAAAAACGTAAGGGGTTAGTATGTCGTTTTTTTCAGTTTTTTCAACTTGCTCAAAATGCACTTTTCTGTTAAAATAAACACGGGATACCTCACACACACTCAACAGGTCCGCAGGAGCATCCAAAAATGGCATAAAATGCCAAAATTTTTCAATTTTTTCAACTTGCTCAAAATGCGCTTTTCTGTTAAAATAAACACGGGAAACCTCACACACACTCAACAGGGGCCACAGGAGCATCCAAAAATGGCACAAAATGCCAAAATTTTAGGGCGTCAATTTTTGAAAAAAAAACGTGTCGTTTTTTTCAGTTTTTCAACTAGCTCAAAATGCACTTTTCTGTTAAAATAAACACGGGAAACCTCACACACACTCAACAGGGGCCCCAGGAGCATCCAAAAATGGCATAAAATGTCAACATTTTTCAGTTTTTTCAACTTGCCCAAAATGCACTTTTCTGTTAAAATAAACACGGGAAACCTCACACACACTCAAGAGGGGCCCCAGGAGCATCCAAAAATGGCATAAAATGCCAAAATTTTAGGGCGTCAATTTTTGAAAAAAAACGTGTCGTTTTTTTCAGTTTTTCAACTAGCTCAAAATGCACTTTTCTGTTAAAATAAACACGGGAAACCTCACACACACACTCAAGAGGGGCACCAGGAAAATCCAGAAATGGCATAAAATGCCCAAATTTTAGGGCGTCAATTTTTGAAAAAAAACGTAAGGGGTTAGTATGTCGTTTTTTTCAGTTTTTTCAACTTGCTCAAAATGCACTTTTCTGTTAAAATAAACACGGGAAACCTCACACACACTCAACAGGGGCCCCAGGAGCATCCAAAAATGGCATAAAATGCCCAAATTTTAGGGCGTCAATTTTTGAAAAAAAACGTAAGGGGTTAGTATGTCGTTTTTTTTTCAGTTTTTTCAACTTGCTCAAAATGCACTTTTCTGTTAAAATAAACACGGGAAACCTCACACACACTCAACAGGGGCCCCAGGAGCATCCAGAAATGGCATAAAATGCCAAAATTTTTCAGTTTTTTCAACTTGCTCAAAATGCACTTTTCTGTTAAAATAAACACGGGAAACCTCACACACACTCAACAGGTCCCCAGGAGCATCCAAAAATGGCATAAAATGTCAAAATTTTTCAATTTTTTCAACTTGCTCAAAATGCGCTTTTCTGTTAAAATAAACACGGGAAACCTCACACACACTCAACAGGGGGCCTAGGAGCATCCAAAAATGGCATAAAATGCCAAAATTTTAGGGCGTCAATTTTTGAAAAAAAACGTAAGGGGTTAGTATGTCGTTTTTTTCAGTTTTTTCAACTTGCTCAAAATGCACTTTTCTGTTAAAATAAACACGGGAAACCTCACACACACTCAAGAGGGGCACCAAGAGCATCCAAAAATGGCATGAAAATGCCCAAATTTTAGGGCGTCAATTTTTGAAAAAAAACGTAAGGGGTTAGTATGTCGTTTTTTTCAGTTTTTTCAACTTGCTCAAAATGCACTTTTCTGTTAAAATAAACACGGGAAACCTCACACACACTCAACAGGGGCCCCAGGAGCATCCAAAAATGGCATAAAATGCCCAAATTTTAGGGCGTCAATTTTTGAAAAAAAACGTAAGGGGTTAGTATGTCGTTTTTTTTCAGTTTTTTCAACTTGCTCAAAATGCACTTTTCTGTTAAAATAAACACGGGAAACCTCACACACACTCAACAGGGGCCCCAGGAGCATCCAAAAATGGCATAAAATGCCCAAATTTTAGGGCGTCAATTTTTGAAAAAAAACGTAAGGGTTAGTATGTCGTTTTTTTCAGTTTTTTCAACTTGCTCAAAATGCACTTTTCTGTTAAAATAAACTCGGGAAACCTCACACACACTCAACAGGGACCCCAGGAGCATCCAAAAATGGCATAAAATGTCAACATTTTTCAGTTTTTTCAACTTGCCCAAAATGCACTTTTCTGTTAAAATAAACACGGGAAACCTCACACACACTCAACAGGGGCCCCAGGAGCATCCAGAAATGGCATAAAATGCCCAAATTTTAGGGCATCAATTTTTGAAAAAAAACGTAAGGGGTTAGTATGTCGTTTTTTTCAGTTTTTTCAACTTGCTCAAAATGCACTTTTCTGTTAAAATAAACTCGGGAAACCTCACACACACTCAACAGGGGCCCCAGGAGCATCCAAAAATGGCATAAAATGTCAACATTTTTCAGTTTTTTCAACTTGCCCAAAATGCACTTTTCTGTTAAAATAAACACGGGAAACCTCACACACACTCAAGAGGGGCCCCAGGAGCATCCAAAAATGGCATAAAATGCCAAAATTTTAGGGCGTCAATTTTTGAAAAAAAACGTGTTAGTATGTCGTTTTTTTCAGTTTTTTCAACCTGCTCAAAATGCGCTTTTCTGTTAAAATAAACCAGGGAAACCTCACACACACTCAACAGGGGCCACAGGAGCATCCAAAAATGGCATAAAATGCCAAAATTTTAGGGCGTCAATTTTTGAAAAAAAACGTAAGGGGTTAGTATGTCGTTTTTTTCAGTTTTTTCAACTTGCTCAAAATGCACTTTTCTGTTAAAATAAACACGGGATACCTCACACACACTCAACAGGTCCGCAGGAGCATCCAAAAATGGCATAAAATGCCAAAATTTTTCAATTTTTTCAACTTGCTCAAAATGCGCTTTTCTGTTAAAATAAACACGGGAAACCTCACACACACTCAACAGGGGCCACAGGAGCATCCAAAAATGGCATAAAATGCCAAAATTTTAGGGCGTCAATTTTTGAAAAAAAACGTGTCGTTTTTTTCAGTTTTTCAACTAGCTCAAAATGCACTTTTCTGTTAAAATAAACACGGGAAACCTCACACACACTCAACAGGGGCCCCAGGAGCATCCAAAAATGGCATAAAATGTCAACATTTTTCAGTTTTTTCAACTTGCCCAAAATGCACTTTTCTGTTAAAATAAACACGGGAAACCTCACACACACTCAAGAGGGGCCCCAGGAGCATCCAAAAATGGCTTAAAATGCCAAAATTTTAGGGCGTCAATTTTTGAAAAAAAACGTGTCGTTATTTTCAGTTTTTCAACTAGCTCAAAATGCACTATTCTGTTAAAATAAACACGGGAAACCTCACACACACACTCAAGAGGGGCACCAGGAAAATCCAGAAATGGCATAAAATGCCCAAATTTTAGGGCGTCAATTTTTGAAAAAAAACGTAAGGGGTTAGTATGTCGTTTTTTTTCAGTTTTTTCAACTTGCTCAAAATGCACTTTTCTGTTAAAATAAACACGGGAAACCTCACACACACTCAACAGGGGCCCCAGGAGCATCCACAAATGGCATAAAATGCCAAAATTTTTCAGTTTTTTCAACTTGCTCAAAATGCACTTTTCTGTTAAAATAAACACGGGAAACCTCACACACACTCAACAGGTCCCCAGGAGCATCCAAAAATGGCATAAAATGTCAAAATTTTTCAATTTTTTCAACTTGCTCAAAATGCGCTTTTCTGTTAAAATAAACACGGGAAACCTCACACACACTCAACAGGGGGCCTAGGAGCATCCAAAAATGGCATAAAATGCCAAAATTTTAGGGCGTCAATTTTTGAACAAAAACGTAAGGGGTTAGTATGTCGTTTTTTTCAGTTTTTTCAACTTGCTCAAAATGCACTTTTCTGTTAAAATAAACACGGGAAACCTCACACACACTCAACAGGGGCCCCAGGAGCATCCAAAAATGGCATAAAATGCCCAAATTTTAGGGCGTCAATTTTTGAAAAAAAACGTAAGGGGTTAGTATGTCGTTTTTTTTCAGTTTTTTCAACTTGCTCAAAATGCACTTTTCTGTTAAAATAAACACGGGAAACCTCACACACACTCAACAGGGGCCCCAGGAGCATCCACAAATGGCATAAAATGCCAAAATTTTTCAGTTTTTTCAACTTGCTCAAAATGCACTTTTCTGTTAAAATAAACACGGGAAACCTCACACACACTCAACAGGTCCCCAGGAGCATCCAAAAATGGCATAAAATGGCAAAATTTTTCAATTTTTTCAACTTGCTCAAAATGCGCTTTTCTGTTAAAATAAACACGGGAAACCTCACACACACTCAACAGGGGGCCTAGGAGCATCCAAAAATGGCATAAAATGCCAAAATTTTAGGGCGTCAATTTTTGAAAAAAAACGTAAGGGGTTAGTATGTAGTTTTTTTCAGTTTTTTCAACTTGCTCAAAATGCACTTTTCTGTTAAAATAAACACGGGAAACCTCACACACACTCAAGAGGGGCACCAAGAGCATCCAAAAATGGCATAAAATGCCCAAATTTTAGGGCGTCAATTTTTGAAAAAAAACGTAAGGGGTTAGTATGTCGTTTTTTTCAGTTTTTTCAACTTGCTCAAAATGCACTTTTCTGTTAAAATAAACACGGGAAACCTCACACACACTCAACAGGGGCCCCAGGAGCATCCAAAAATGGCATAAAATGCCCAAATTTTAGGGTGTCAATTTTTGAAAAAAAACGTAAGGGGTTAGTATGTCGTTTTTTTCAGTTTTTTCAACTTGCTCAAAATGCACTTTTCTGTTAAAATAAACACGGGAAACCTCACACACACTCAACAGGGGCCCCAGGAGCATCCAGAAATGGCATAAAATGCCCAAATTTTAGGGCGTCAATTTTTGAAAAAAAACGTAAGGGGGTTAGTATGTCGTTTTTTTCAGTTTTTTCAACTTGCTCAAAATGCACTTTTCTGTTAAAATAAACACGGGAAACCTCACACACACTCAACAGGGGCCCCAGGAGCATCCAGAAATGGCATAAAATGCCCAAATTTTAGGGCGTCAATTTTTGAAAAAAAACGTAAGGGGTTAGTATGTCGTTTTTTTCAGTTTTTTCAACTTGCTCAAAATGCACTTTTCTGTTAAAATAAACACGGGAAACCTCACACGCACTCAACAGGGGCCCCAGGAGCATCCAAAAATGGCATAAAATGCCCAAATTTTAGGGCGTCAATTTTTGAAAAAAAACGTAAGGGGTTAGTATGTCGTTTTTTTCAGTTTTTTCAACTTGCTCAAAATGCACTTTTCTGTTAAAATAAACACGGGAAACCTCACACGCACTCAACAGGGGCCCCAGGAGCATCCAAAAATGGCATAAAATGCCCAAATTTTAGGGCGTCAATTTTTGAAAAAAAACGTAAGGGTTAGTATGTCGTTTTTTTCAGTTTTTTCAACTTGCTCAAAATGCACTTTTCTGTTAAAATAAACTCGGGAAACCTCACACACACTCAACAGGGACCCCAGGAGCATCCAAAAATGGCATAAAATGTCAACATTTTTCAGTTTTTTCAACTTGCCCAAAATGCACTTTTCTGTTAAAATAAACACGGGAAACCTCACACACACTCAACAGGGGCCCCAGGAGCATCCAGAAATGGCATAAAATGCCCAAATTTTAGGGCATCAATTTTTGAAAAAAAACGTAAGGGGTTAGTATGTCGTTTTTTTCAGTTTTTTCAACTTGCTCAAAATGCACTTTTCTGTTAAAATAAACTCGGGAAACCTCACACACACTCAACAGGGGCCCCAGGAGCATCCAAAAATGGCATAAAATGTCAACATTTTTCAGTTTTTTCAACTTGCCCAAAATGCACTTTTCTGTTAAAATAAACACGGGAAACCTCACACACACTCAAGAGGGGCCCCAGGAGCATCCAAAAATGGCATAAAATGCCAAAATTTTAGGGCGTCAATTTTTGAAAAAAAACGTGTTAGTATGTCGTTTTTTTCAGTTTTTTCAACCTGCTCAAAATGCGCTTTTCTGTTAAAATAAACCAGGGAAACCTCACACACACTCAAGAGGGGCCCCAGGAGCATCCAAAAATTGCATAAAATGCCCAAATTTTAGGGCGTCAATTTTTGAAAAAAAACGTAAGGGGTTAGTATGTCGTTTTTTTCAGTGTTTTCAACTTGCTCAAAATGCGCTTTTCTGTTAAAATAAACACGGGAAACCTCACACACACTCATTAGGGGCCCCAGGAGCATCCAAAAATGGCATAAAATGTCAAAATTTTTCAATTTTTTCAACTTGCTCAAAATGCGCTTTTCTGTTAAAATAAACACGGGAAACCTCACACACACTCAACAGGGGCCACAGGAGCATCCAAAAATGGCATAAAATGCCAAAATTTTAGGGCGTCAATTTTTGAAAAAAAACGTAAGGGGTTAGTATGTCGTTTTTTTCAGTTTTTTCAACTTGCTCAAAATGCACTTTTCTGTTAAAATAAACACGGGATACCTCACACACACTCAACAGGTCCGCAGGAGCATCCAAAAATGGCATAAAATGCCAAAATTTTAGGGCGTCAATTTTTGAAAAAAAACGTGTCGTTTTTTTCAGTTTTTCAACTAGCTCAAAATGCACTTTTCTGTTAAAATAAACACGGGAAACCTCACACACACTCAAGAGGGGCACCAGGAGCATCCAGAAATGGCATAAAATGCCCAAATTTTAGGGCGTCAATTTTTGAAAAAAAACGTAAGGGGTTAGTATGTCGTTTTTTTTCAGTTTTTTCAACTTGCTCAAAATGCACTTTTCTGTTAAAATAAACTCGGGAAACCTCACACACACTCAACAGGGGCCCCAGGAGACTCCAAAAATGGCATAAAATGCCCATATTTTAGGGCGTCAATTTTTGAAAAAAAACGTAAGGGGTTAGTATGTCGTTTTTTTCAGTTTTTTCAACTTGCTCAAAATGCACTTTTCTGTTAAAATAAACACGGGAAACCTCACACACACTCAACAGGGGCCCCAGGAGCATCCAGAAATGGCATAAAATGCCCAAATTTTAGGGCGTCAATTTTTGAAAAAAAACGTAAGGGGTTAGTATGTCGTTTTTTTCAGTGTTTTCAACTTGCTCAAAATGCGCTTTTCTGTTAAAATAAACACGGGAAACCTCACACACACTCAACAGGTCCCCAGGAGCATCCAAAAATGGCATAAAATGTCAAAATTTTTCAATTTTTTCAACTTGCTCAAAATGCGCTTTTCTGTTAAAATAAACACGGGAAACCTCACACACACTCAACAGGGGGCCTAGGAGCATCCAAAAATGGCATAAAATGCCAAAATTTTAGGGCGTCAATTTTTGAAAAAAAACGTAAGGGGTTAGTATGTCGTTTTTTTCAGTTTTTTCAACTTGCTCAAAATGCACTTTTCTGTTAAAATAAACACGGGAAACCTCACACACACTCAACAGGTCCCCAGGAGCAACCAAAAATGGCATAAAATGCCCAAATTTTAGGGCGTCAATTTTTGAACAAAAACGTAAGGGGTTAGTATGTCGTTTTTTTCAGTTTTTTCAACTTGCTCAAAATGCACTTTTCTGTTAAAATAAACACGGGAAACCTCACACACACTCAACAGGGGCCCCAGGAGCATCCAAAAATGGCATAAAATGCCCAAATTTTAGGGCGTCAATTTTTGAAAAAAAACGTAAGGGGTTAGTATGTCGTTTTTTTTCAGTTTTTTCAACTTGCTCAAAATGCACTTTTCTGTTAAAATAAACACGGGAAACCTCACACACACTCAACAGGGGCCCCAGGAGCATCCACAAATGGCATAAAATGCCAAAATTTTTCAGTTTTTTCAACTTGCTCAAAATGCACTTTTCTGTTAAAATAAACACGGGAAACCTCACACACACTCAACAGGTCCCCAGGAGCATCCAAAAATGGCATAAAATGTCAAAATTTTTCAATTTTTTCAACTTGCTCAAAATGCGCTTTTCTGTTAAAATAAACACGGGAAACCTCACACACACTCAACAGGGGGCCTAGGAGCATCCAAAAATGGCATAAAATGCCAAAATTTTAGGGCGTCAATTTTTGAAAAAAAACGTAAGGGGTTAGTATGTCGTTTTTTTCAGTTTTTTCAACTTGCTCAAAATGCACTTTTCTGTTAAAATAAACACGGGAAACCTCACACACACTCAAGAGGGGCACCAAGAGCATCCAAAAATGGCATAAAATGCCCAAATTTTAGGGCGTCAATTTTTGAAAAAAAACGTAAGGGGTTAGTATGTCGTTTTTTTCAGTTTTTTCAACTTGCTCAAAATGCACTTTTCTGTTAAAATAAACACGGGAAACCTCACACACACTCAACAGGGGCCCCAGGAGCATCCAAAAATGGCATAAAATGCCCAAATTTTAGGGTGTCAATTTTTGAAAAAAAACGTAAGGGGTTAGTATGTCGTTTTTTTCAGTTTTTTCAACTTGCTCAAAATGCACTTTTCTGTTAAAATAAACACGGGAAACCTCACACACACTCAACAGGGGCCCCAGGAGCATCCAGAAATGGCATAAAATGCCCAAATTTTAGGGCGTCAATTTTTGAAAAAAAACGTAAGGGGGTTAGTATGTCGTTTTTTTCAGTTTTTTCAACTTGCTCAAAATGCACTTTTCTGTTAAAATAAACACGGGAAACCTCACACACACTCAACAGGGGCCCCAGGAGCATCCAGAAATGGCATAAAATGCCCAAATTTTAGGGCGTCAATTTTTGAAAAAAAACGTAAGGGGTTAGTATGTCGTTTTTTTCAGTTTTTTCAACTTGCTCAAAATGCACTTTTCTGTTAAAATAAACACGGGAAACCTCACACGCACTCAACAGGGGCCCCAGGAGCATCCAAAAATGGCATAAAATGCCCAAATTTTAGGGCGTCAATTTTTGAAAAAAAACGTAAGGGTTAGTATGTCGTTTTTTTCAGTTTTTTCAACTTGCTCAAAATGCACTTTTCTGTTAAAATAAACTCGGGAAACCTCACACACACTCAACAGGGACCCCAGGAGCATCCAAAAATGGCATAAAATGTCAACATTTTTCAGTTTTTTCAACTTGCCCAAAATGCACTTTTCTGTTAAAATAAACACGGGAAACCTCACACACACTCAACAGGGGCCCCAGGAGCATCCAGAAATGGCATAAAATGCCCAAATTTTAGGGCATCAATTTTTGAAAAAAAACGTAAGGGGTTAGTATGTCGTTTTTTTCAGTTTTTTCAACTTGCTCAAAATGCACTTTTCTGTTAAAATAAACTCGGGAAACCTCACACACACTCAACAGGGGCCCCAGGAGCATCCAAAAATGGCATAAAATGTCAACATTTTTCAGTTTTTTCAACTTGCCCAAAATGCACTTTTCTGTTAAAATAAACACGGGAAACCTCACACACACTCAAGAGGGGCCCCAGGAGCATCCAAAAATGGCATAAAATGCCAAAATTTTAGGGCGTCAATTTTTGAAAAAAAAACGTGTTAGTATGTCGTTTTTTTCAGTTTTTTCAACCTGCTCAAAATGCGCTTTTCTGTTAAAATAAACCAGGGAAACCTCACACACACTCAAGAGGGGCCCCAGGAGCATCCAAAAATTGCATAAAATGCCCAAATTTTAGGGCGTCAATTTTTGAAAAAAAACGTAAGGGGTTAGTATGTCGTTTTTTTCAGTGTTTTCAACTTGCTCAAAATGCGCTTTTCTGTTAAAATAAACACGGGAAACCTCACACACACTCATTAGGGGCCCCAGGAGCATCCAAAAATGGCATAAAATGTCAAAATTTTTCAATTTTTTCAACTTGCTCAAAATGCGCTTTTCTGTTAAAATAAACACGGGAAACCTCACACACACTCAACAGGGGCCACAGGAGCATCCAAAAATGGCATAAAATGCCAAAATTTTAGGGCGTCAATTTTTGAAAAAAAACGTAAGGGGTTAGTATGTCGTTTTTTTCAGTTTTTTCAACTTGCTCAAAATGCACTTTTCTGTTAAAATAAACACGGGATACCTCACACACACTCAACAGGTCCGCAGGAGCATCCAAAAATGGCATAAAATGCCAAAATTTTAGGGCGTCAATTTTTGAAAAAAAACGTGTCGTTTTTTTCAGTTTTTCAACTAGCTCAAAATGCACTTTTCTGTTAAAATAAACACGGGAAACCTCACACACACTCAAGAGGGGCACCAGGAGCATCCAGAAATGGCATAAAATGCCCAAATTTTAGGGCGTCAATTTTTGAAAAAAAACGTAAGGGGTTAGTATGTCGTTTTTTTTCAGTTTTTTCAACTTGCTCAAAATGCACTTTTCTGTTAAAATAAACTCGGGAAACCTCACACACACTCAACAGGGGCCCCAGGAGCATCCAAAAATGGCATAAAATGCCCATATTTTAGGGCGTCAATTTTTGAAAAAAAACGTAAGGGGTTAGTATGTCGTTTTTTTCAGTTTTTTCAACTTGCTCAAAATGCACTTTTCTGTTAAAATAAACACGGGAAACCTCACACACACTCAACAGGGGCCCCAGGAGCATCCAGAAATGGCATAAAATGCCCAAATTTTAGGGCGTCAATTTTTGAAAAAAAACGTAAGGGGTTAGTATGTCGTTTTTTTCAGTGTTTTCAACTTGCTCAAAATGCGCTTTTCTGTTAAAATAAACACGGGAAACCTCACACACACTCAACAGGGGCCCCAGGAGCATCCACAAATGGCATAAAATGCCAAAATTTTTCAGTTTTTTCAACTTGCTCAAAATGCACTTTTCTGTTAAAATAAACACGGGAAACCTCACACACACTCAACAGGTCCCCAGGAGCATCCAAAAATGGCATAAAATGTCAAAATTTTTCAATTTTTTCAACTTGCTCAAAATGCGCTTTTCTGTTAAAATAAACACGGGAAACCTCACACACACTCAACAGGGGGCCTAGGAGCATCCAAAAATGGCATAAAATGCCAAAATTTTAGGGCGTCAATTTTTGAAAAAAAACGTAAGGGGTTAGTATGTCGTTTTTTTCAGTTTTTTCAACTTGCTCAAAATGCACTTTTCTGTTAAAATAAACACGGGAAACCTCACACACACTCAACAGGTCCCCAGGAGCAACCAAAAATGGCATAAAATGCCCAAATTTTAGGGCGTCAATTTTTGAAAAAAAACGTAAGGGGTTAGTATGTTGTTTTTTTCAGTTTTTTCAACTTGCTCAAAATGCACTTTTCTGTTAAAATAAACACGGGAAACCTCACACGCACTCAACAGGGGCCCCAGGAGCATCCAAAAATGGCATAAAATGCCCAAATTTTAGGGCGTCAATTTTTGAAAAAAAACGTAAGGGTTAGTATGTCGTTTTTTTCAGTTTTTTCAACTTGCTCAAAATGCACTTTTCTGTTAAAATAAACTCGGGAAACCTCACACACACTCAACAGGGACCCCAGGAGCATCCAAAAATGGCATAAAATGTCAACATTTTTCAGTTTTTTCAACTTGCCCAAAATGCACTTTTCTGTTAAAATAAACACGGGAAACCTCACACACACTCAACAGGGGCCCCAGGAGCATCCAGAAATGGCATAAAATGCCCAAATTTTAGGGCATCAATTTTTGAAAAAAAACGTAAGGGGTTAGTATGTCGTTTTTTTCAGTTTTTTCAACTTGCTCAAAATGCACTTTTCTGTTAAAATAATCAGGGGAAACCTCACACACACTCAACAGGGGCCCCAGGAGACTCCAAAAATGGCATAAAATGCCCAAATTTTAGGGCATCAATTTTTGAAAAAAAACGTAAGGGGTTAGTATGTCGTTTTTTTCAGTTTTTTCAACTTGCTCAAAATGCACTTTTCTGTTAAAATAAACTCGGGAAACCTCACACACACTCAACAGGGGCCCCAGGAGCATCCAAAAATGGCATAAAATGTCAACATTTTTCAGTTTTTTCAACTTGCCCAAAATGCACTTTTCTGTTAAAATAAACACGGGAAACCTCACACACACTCAAGAGGGGCCCCAGGAGCATCCAAAAATGGCATAAAATGCCAAAATTTTAGGGCGTCAATTTTTGAAAAAAAACGTGTTAGTATGTCGTTTTTTTCAGTTTTTTCAACCTGCTCAAAATGCGCTTTTCTGTTAAAATAAACCAGGGAAACCTCACACACACTCAAGAGGGGCCCCAGGAGCATCCAAAAATTGCATAAAATGCCAAACTTTTAGGGCGTCAATTTTTGAAAAAAAACGTAAGGGGTTAGTATGTCGTTTTTTTCAGTGTTTTCAACTTGCTCAAAATGCGCTTTTCTGTTAAAATAAACACGGGAAACCTCACACACACTCATTAGGGGCCCCAGGAGCATCCAAAAATGGCATAAAATGTCAAAATTTTTCAATTTTTTCAACTTGCTCAAAATGCGCTTTTCTGTTAAAATAAACACGGGAAACCTCACACACACTCAACAGGGGCCACAGGAGCATCCAAAAATGGCATAAAATGCCAAAATTTTAGGGCGTCAATTTTTGAAAAAAAACGTAAGGGGTTAGTATGTCGTTTTTTTCAGTTTTTTCAACTTGCTCAAAATGCACTTTTCTGTTAAAATAAACACGGGATACCTCACACACACTCAACAGGTCCGCAGGAGCATCCAAAAATGGCATAAAATGCCAAAATTTTAGGGCGTCAATTTTTGAAAAAAAACGTGTCGTTTTTTTCAGTTTTTCAACTAGCTCAAAATGCACTTTTCTGTTAAAATAAACACGGGAAACCTCACACACACTCAACAGGGGCCCCAGGAGCATCCAAAAATGGCATAAAATGTCAACATTTTTCAGTTTTTTCAACTTGCCCAAAATGCACTTTTCTGTTAAAATAAACACGGGAAACCTCACACACACTCAAGAGGGGCACCAGGAAAATCCAGAAATGGCATAAAATGCCCAGATTTTAGGGCGTCAATTTTTGAAAAAAAACGTAAGGGGTTAGTATGTCGTTTTTTTCAGTTTTTTCAACTTGCTCAAAATGCACTTTTCTGTTAAAATAAACATGGGAAACCTCACACACACTCAAGAGGGGCCCCAGGAGCATCCAAAAATTGCATAAAATGCCCAAATTTTAGGGCGTCAATTTTTGAAAAAAAACGTAAGGGGTTAGTATGTCGTTTTTTTCAGTTTTTTCAACTTGCTCAAAATGCACTTTTCTGTTAAAATAAACACGGGAAACCTCACACACACTCAACAGGGGCCCCAGGAGCATCCAGAAATGGCATAAAATGCCCAAATTTTAGGGCGTCAATTTTTGAAAAAAAACGTAAGGGGTTAGTATGTCGTTTTTTTCAGTTTTTTCAACTTGCTCAAAATGCACTTTTCTGTTAAAATAAACACGGGAAACCTCACACACACTCAACAGGGGCCCCAGGAGCATCCACAAATGGCATAAAATGCCAAAATTTTTCAGTTTTTTCAACTTGCTCAAAATGCACTTTTCTGTTAAAATAAACACGGGAAACCTCACACACACTCAACAGGTCCCCAGGAGCATCCAAAAATGGCATAAAATGTCAAAATTTTTCAATTTTTTCAACTTGCTCAAAATGCGCTTTTCTGTTAAAATAAACACGGGAAACCTCACACACACTCAACAGGGGGCCTAGGAGCATCCAAAAATGGCATAAAATGCCAAAATTTTAGGGCGTCAATTTTTGAAAAAAAACGTAAGGGGTTAGTATGTCGTTTTTTTCAGTTTTTTCAACGTGCTCAAAATGCACTTTTCTGTTAAAATAAACACGGGAAACCTCACACGCACTCAACAGGGGCCCCAGGAGCATCCAAAAATGGCATAAAATGCCCAAATTTTAGGGCGTCAATTTTTGAAAAAAAACGTAAGGGGTTAGTATGTCGTTTTTTTCAGTTTTTTCAACTTGCTCAAAATGCACTTTTCTGTTAAAATAAACACGGGAAACCTCACACACACTCAACAGGTCCCCAGGAGCAACCAAAAATGGCATAAAATGCCCAAATTTTAGGGCGTCAATTTTTGAACAAAAACGTAAGGGGTTAGTATGTCGTTTTTTTCAGTTTTTTCAACTTGCTCAAAATGCACTTTTCTGTTAAAATAAACACGGGAAACCTCACACACACTCAACAGGGGCCCCAGGAGCATCCAAAAATGGCATAAAATGCCCAAATTTTAGGGCGTCAATTTTTGAAAAAAAAACGTAAGGGGTTGTTAGTATGTCGTTTTTTTTCAG
This sequence comes from Doryrhamphus excisus, assembly GCF_030265055.1. Lineage (NCBI taxonomy): Eukaryota > Metazoa > Chordata > Actinopteri > Syngnathiformes > Syngnathidae > Doryrhamphus > Doryrhamphus excisus. The sequence goes on from NC_080471.1 coordinate 2,648,246, forward strand.
TTTTTTCAACTTGCTCAAAATGCACTTTTCTGTTAAAATAAACACGGGAAACCTCACACACACTCAACAGGGGCCCCAGGAGCATCCACAAATGGCATAAAATGCCAAAATTTTTCAGTTTTTTCAACTTGCTCAAAATGCACTTTTCTGTTAAAATAAACACGGGAAACCTCACACACACTCAACAGGTCCCCAGGAGCATCCAAAAATGGCATAAAATGTCAAAATTTTTCAATTTTTTCAACTTGCTCAAAATGCGCTTTTCTGTTAAAATAAACACGGGAAACCTCACACACACTCAACAGGGGGCCTAGGAGCATCCAAAAATGGCATAAAATGCCAAAATTTTAGGGCGTCAATTTTTGAAAAAAAACGTAAGGGGTTAGTATGTCGTTTTTTTCAGTTTTTTCAACTTGCTCAAAATGCACTTTTCTGTTAAAATAAACACGGGAAACCTCACACACACTCAACAGGGGCCCCAGGAGCATCCAAAAATGGCATAAAATGCCCAAATTTTAGGGTGTCAATTTTTGAAAAAAAACGTAAGGGGTTAGTATGTCGTTTTTTTCAGTTTTTTCAACTTGCTCAAAATGCACTTTTCTGTTAAAATAAACACGGGAAACCTCACACACACTCAACAGGGGCCCCAGGAGCATCCAGAAATGGCATAAAATGCCCAAATTTTAGGGCGTCAATTTTTGAAAAAAAACGTAAGGGGGTTAGTATGTCGTTTTTTTCAGTTTTTTCAACTTGCTCAAAATGCACTTTTCTGTTAAAATAAACACGGGAAACCTCACACACACTCAACAGGGGCCCCAGGAGCATCCAGAAATGGCATAAAATGCCCAAATTTTAGGGCGTCAATTTTTGAAAAAAAACGTAAGGGGTTAGTATGTCGTTTTTTTCAGTTTTTTCAACTTGCTCAAAATGCACTTTTCTGTTAAAATAAACACGGGAAACCTCACACGCACTCAACAGGGGCCCCAGGAGCATCCAAAAATGGCATAAAATGCCCAAATTTTAGGGCGTCAATTTTTGAAAAAAAAACGTAAGGGGTTAGTATGTCGTTTTTTTCAGTTTTTTCAACTTGCTCAAAATGCACTTTTCTGTTAAAATAAACACGGGAAACCTCACACGCACTCAACAGGGGCCCCAGGAGCATCCAAAAATGGCATAAAATGCCCAAATTTTAGGGCGTCAATTTTTGGAAAAAAACGTAAGGGTTAGTATGTCGTTTTTTTCAGTTTTTTCAACTTGCTCAAAATGCACTTTTCTGTTAAAATAAACTCGGGAAACCTCACACACACTCAACAGGGACCCCAGGAGCATCCAAAAATGGCATAAAATGTCAACATTTTTCAGTTTTTTCAACTTGCCCAAAATGCACTTTTCTGTTAAAATAAACACGGGAAACCTCACACACACTCAACAGGGGCCCCAGGAGCATCCAGAAATGGCATAAAATGCCCAAATTTTAGGGCATCAATTTTTGAAAAAAAACGTAAGGGGTTAGTATGTCGTTTTTTTCAGTTTTTTCAACTTGCTCAAAATGCACTTTTCTGTGAAAATAACCTCGGGAAACCTCACACACACTCAACAGGGGCCCCAGGAGCATCCAAAAATGGCATAAAATGTCAACATTTTTCAGTTTTTTCAACTTGCCCAAAATGCACTTTTCTGTTAAAATAAACACGGGAAACCTCACACACACTCAAGAGGGGCCCCAGGAGCATCCAAAAATGGCATAAAATGCCAAAATTTTAGGGCGTCAATTTTTGAAAAAAAACGTGTTAGTATGTCGTTTTTTTCAGTTTTTTCAACCTGCTCAAAATGCGCTTTTCTGTTAAAATAAACCAGGGAAACCTCACACACACTCAAGAGGGGCCCCAGGAGCATCCAAAAATTGCATAAAATGCCCAAATTTTAGGGCGTCAATTTTTGAAAAAAAACGTAAGGGGTTAGTATGTCGTTTTTTTCAGTGTTTTCAACTTGCTCAAAATGCGCTTTTCTGTTAAAATAAACACGGGAAACCTCACACACACTCATTAGGGGCCCCAGGAGCATCCAAAAATGGCATAAAATGTCAAAATTTTTCAATTTTTTCAACTTGCTCAAAATGCGCTTTTCTGTTAAAATAAACACGGGAAACCTCACACACACTCAACAGGGGCCACAGGAGCATCCAAAAATGGCATAAAATGCCAAAATTTTAGGGCGTCAATTTTTGAAAAAAAACGTAAGGGGTTAGTATGTCGTTTTTTTCAGTTTTTTCAACTTGCTCAAAATGCACTTTTCTGTTAAAATAAACACGGGATACCTCACACACACTCAACAGGTCCGCAGGAGCATCCAAAAATGGCATAAAATGCCAAAATTTTAGGGCGTCAATTTTTGAAAAAAAACGTGTCGTTTTTTTCAGTTTTTCAACTAGCTCAAAATGCACTTTTCTGTTAAAATAAACACGGGAAACCTCACACACACTCAAGAGGGGCACCAGGAGCATCCAGAAATGGCATAAAATGCCCAAATTTTAGGGCGTCAATTTTTGAAAAAAAACGTAAGGGGTTAGTATGTCGTTTTTTTTCAGTTTTTTCAACTTGCTCAAAATGCACTTTTCTGTTAAAATAAACTCGGGAAACCTCACACACACTCAACAGGGGCCCCAGGAGACTCCAAAAATGGCATAAAATGCCCATATTTTAGGGCGTCAATTTTTGAAAAAAAACGTAAGGGGTTAGTATGTCGTTTTTTTCAGTTTTTTCAACTTGCTCAAAATGCACTTTTCTGTTAAAATAAACACGGGAAACCTCACACACACTCAACAGGGGCCCCAGGAGCATCCAGAAATGGCATAAAATGCCCAAATTTTAGGGCGTCAATTTTTGAAAAAAAACGTAAGGGGTTAGTATGTCGTTTTTTTCAGTGTTTTCAACTTGCTCAAAATGCGCTTTTCTGTTAAAATAAACACGGGAAACCTCACACACACTCAACAGGTCCCCAGGAGCATCCAAAAATGGCATAAAATGTCAAAATTTTTCAATTTTTTCAACTTGCTCAAAATGCGCTTTTCTGTTAAAATAAACACGGGAAACCTCACACACACTCAACAGGGGGCCTAGGAGCATCCAAAAATGGCATAAAATGCCAAAATTTTAGGGCGTCAATTTTTGAAAAAAAACGTAAGGTAAGTATGTCTTTTTTTTCAGTTTTTTCAACTTGCTCAAAATGCACTTTTCTGTTAAAATAAACACGGGAAACCTCACACACACTCAACAGGTCCCCAGGAGCAACCAAAAATGGCATAAAATGCCCAAATTTTAGGGCGTCAATTTTTGAACAAAAACGTAAGGGGTTAGTATGTCGTTTTTTTCAGTTTTTTCAACTTGCTCAAAATGCACTTTTCTGTTAAAATAAACACGGGAAACCTCACACACACTCAACAGGGGCCCCAGGAGCATCCAAAAATGGCATAAAATGCCCAAATTTTAGGGCGTCAATTTTTGAAAAAAAAACGTAAGGGGTTAGTATGTCGTTTTTTTTCAGTTTTTTCAACTTGCTCAAAATGCACTTTTCTGTTAAAATAAACACGGGAAACCTCACACACACTCAACAGGGGCCCCAGGAGCATCCACAAATGGCATAAAATGCCAAAATTTTTCAGTTTTTTCAACTTGCTCAAAATGCACTTTTCTGTTAAAATAAACACGGGAAACCTCACACACACTCAACAGGTCCCCAGGAGCATCCAAAAATGGCATAAAATGTCAAAATTTTTCAATTTTTTCAACTTGCTCAAAATGCGCTTTTCTGTTAAAATAAACACGGGAAACCTCACACACACTCAACAGGGGGCCTAGGAGCATCCAAAAATGGCATAAAATGCCAAAATTTTAGGGCGTCAATTTTTGAAAAAAAACGTAAGGGGTTAGTATGTCGTTTTTTTCAGTTTTTTCAACTTGCTCAAAATGCACTTTTCTGTTAAAATAAACACGGGAAACCTCACACACACTCAAGAGGGGCACCAAGAGCATCCAAAAATGGCATAAAATGCCCAAATTTTAGGGCGTCAATTTTTGAAAAAAAACGTAAGGGGTTAGTATGTCGTTTTTTTCAGTTTTTTCAACTTGCTCAAAATGCACTTTTCTGTTAAAATAAACACGGGAAACCTCACACACACTCAACAGGGGCCCCAGGAGCATCCAAAAATGGCATAAATTGCCCAAATTTTAGGGTGTCAATTTTTGAAAAAAAACGTAAGGGGTTAGTATGTCGTTTTTTTCAGTTTTTTCAACTTGCTCAAAATGCACTTTTCTGTTAAAATAAACACGGGAAACCTCACACACACTCAACAGGGGCCCCAGGAGCATCCAGAAATGGCATAAAATGCCCAAATTTTAGGGCGTCAATTTTTGAAAAAAAACGTAAGGGGGTTAGTATGTCGTTTTTTTCAGTTTTTTCAACTTGCTCAAAATGCACTTTTCTGTTAAAATAAACACGGGAAACCTCACACACACTCAACAGGGGCCACAGGAGCATCCAAAAATGGCATAAAATGCCAAAATTTTAGGGCGTCAATTTTTGAAAAAAAACGTAAGGGGTTAGTATGTCGTTTTTTTCAGTTTTTTCAACTTGCTCAAAATGCACTTTTCTGTTAAAATAAACACGGGATACCTCACACACACTCAACAGGTCCGCAGGAGCATCCAAAAATGGCATAAAATGCCAAAATTTTAGGGCGTCAATTTTTGAAAAAAAACGTGTCGTTTTTTTCAGTTTTTCAACTTGCTCAAAATGCACTTTTCTGTTAAAATAAACACGGGAAACCTCACACACACTCAACAGGGGCCCCAGGAGACTCCAAAAATGGCATAAAATGCCCATATTTTAGGGCGTCAATTTTTGAAAAAAAACGTAAGGGGTTAGTATGTCGTTTTTTTCAGTTTTTTCAACTTGCTCAAAATACACTTTTCTGTTAAAATAAACACGGGAAACCTCACACACACTCAACAGGGGCCCCAGGAGCATCCAGAAATGGCATAAAATGCCCAAATTTTAGGGCGTCAATTTTTGAAAAAAAACGTAAGGGGTTAGTATGTCGTTTTTTTCAGTGTTTTCAACTTGCTCAAAATGCGCTTTTCTGTTAAAATAAACACGGGAAACCTCACACACACTCAACAGGTCCCCAGGAGCATCCAAAAATGGCATAAAATGTCAAAATTTTTCAATTTTTTCAACTTGCTCAAAATGCGCTTTTCTGTTAAAATAAACACGGGAAACCTCACACACACTCAACAGGGGGCCTAGGAGCATCCAAAAATGGCATAAAATGCCAAAATTTTAGGGCGTCAATTTTTGAAAAAAAACGTAAGGTAAGTATGTCTTTTTTTTCAGTTTTTTCAACTTGCTCAAAATGCACTTTTCTGTTAAAATAAACACGGGAAACCTCACACACACTCAACAGGTCCCCAGGAGCAACCAAAAATGGCATAAAATGCCCAAATTTTAGGGCGTCAATTTTTGAACAAAAACGTAAGGGGTTAGTATGTCGTTTTTTTCAGTTTGTTCAACTTGCTCAAAATGCACTTTTCTGTTAAAATAAACACGGGAAACCTCACACACACTCAACAGGGGCCCCAGGAGCATCCAAAAATGGCATAAAATGCCCAAATTTTAGGGCGTCAATTTTTGAAAAAAAAACGTAAGGGGTTAGTATGTCGTTTTTTTTCAGTTTTTTCAACTTGCTCAAAATGCACTTTTCTGTTAAAATAAACACGGGAAACCTCACACACACTCAACAGGGGCCCCAGGAGCATCCACAAATGGCATAAAATGCCAAAATTTTTCAGTTTTTTCAACTTGCTCAAAATGCACTTTTCTGTTAAAATAAACACGGGAAACCTCACACACACTCAACAGGTCCCCAGGAGCATCCAAAAATGGCATAAAATGTCAAAATTTTTCAATTTTTTCAACTTGCTCAAAATGCGCTTTTCTGTTAAAATAAACACGGGAAACCTCACACACACTCAACAGGGGGCCTAGGAGCATCCAAAAATGGCATAAAATGCCAAAATTTTAGGGCGTCAATTTTTGAAAAAAAACGTAAGGGGTTAGTATGTCGTTTTTTTCAGTTTTTTCAACTTGCTCAAAATGCACTTTTCTGTTAAAATAAACACGGGAAACCTCACACACACTCAAGAGGGGCACCAAGAGCATCCAAAAATGGCATAAAATGCCCAAATTTTAGGGCGTCAATTTTTGAAAAAAAACGTAAGGGGTTAGTATGTCGTTTTTTTCAGTTTTTTCAACTTGCTCAAAATGCACTTTTCTGTTAAAATAAACACGGGAAACCTCACACACACTCAACAGGGGCCCCAGGAGCATCCAAAAATGGCATAAATTGCCCAAATTTTAGGGTGTCAATTTTTGAAAAAAAACGTAAGGGGTTAGTATGTCGTTTTTTTCAGTTTTTTCAACTTGCTCAAAATGCACTTTTCTGTTAAAATAAACACGGGAAACCTCACACACACTCAACAGGGGCCCCAGGAGCATCCAGAAATGGCATAAAATGCCCAAATTTTAGGGCGTCAATTTTTGAAAAAAAACGTAAGGGGGTTAGTATGTCGTTTTTTTCAGTTTTTTCAACTTGCTCAAAATGCACTTTTCTGTTAAAATAAACACGGGAAACCTCACACACACTCAACAGGGGCCACAGGAGCATCCAAAAATGGCATAAAATGCCAAAATTTTAGGGCGTCAATTTTTGAAAAAAAACGTAAGGGGTTAGTATGTCGTTTTTTTCAGTTTTTTCAACTTGCTCAAAATGCACTTTTCTGTTAAAATAAACACGGGATACCTCACACACACTCAACAGGTCCGCAGGAGCATCCAAAAATGGCATAAAATGCCAAAATTTTAGGGCGTCAATTTTTGAAAAAAAACGTGTCGTTTTTTTCAGTTTTTCAACTTGCTCAAAATGCACTTTTCTGTTAAAATAAACACGGGAAACCTCACACACACTCAACAGGGGCCCCAGGAGACTCCAGAAATGGCATAAAATGCCCAAATTTTAGGGCGTCAATTTTTGAAAAAAAACGTAAGGGTTAGTATGTCGTTTTTTTCAGTTTTTTCAACTTGCTCAAAATGCACTTTTCTGTTAAAATAAACTCGGGAAACCTCACACACACTCAACAGGGGCCACAGGAGCATCCAAAAATGGCATAAAATGCCAAAATTTTAGGGCGTCAATTTTTGAAAAAAAACGTAAGGGGTTAGTATGTCGTTTTTTTCAGTTTTTTCAACTTGCTCAAAATGCACTTTTCTGTTAAAATAAACACGGGATACCTCACACACACTCAACAGGTCCGCAGGAGCATCCAAAAATGGCATAAAATGCCAAAATTTTAGGGCGTCAATTTTTGAAAAAAAACGTGTCGTTTTTTTCAGTTTTTCAACTAGCTCAAAATGCACTTTTCTGTTAAAATAAACACGGGAAACCTCACACACACTCAAGAGGGGCACCAGGAGCATCCAGAAATGGCATAAAATGCCCAAATTTTAGGGCGTCAATTTTTGAAAAAAAACGTAAGGGGTTAGTATGTCGTTTTTTTTCAGTTTTTTCAACTTGCTCAAAATGCACTTTTCTGTTAAAATAAACTCGGGAAACCTCACACACACTCAACAGGGGCCCCAGGAGACTCCAAAAATGGCATAAAATGCCCATATTTTAGGGCGTCAATTTTTGAAAAAAAACGTAAGGGGTTAGTATGTCGTTTTTTTCAGTTTTTTCAACTTGCTCAAAATGCACTTTTCTGTTAAAATAAACACGGGAAACCTCACACACACTCAACAGGGGCCCCAGGAGCATCCAGAAATGGCATAAAATGCCCAAATTTTAGGGCGTCAATTTTTGAAAAAAAACGTAAGGGGTTAGTATGTCGTTTTTTTCAGTGTTTTCAACTTGCTCAAAATGCGCTTTTCTGTTAAAATAAACACGGGAAACCTCACACACACTCAACAGGTCCCCAGGAGCATCCAAAAATGGCATAAAATGTCAAAATTTTTCAATTTTTTCAACTTGCTCAAAATGCGCTTTTCTGTTAAAATAAACACGGGAAACCTCACACACACTCAACAGGGGGCCTAGGAGCATCCAAAAATGGCATAAAATGCCAAAATTTTAGGGCGTCAATTTTTGAAAAAAAACGTAAGGTAAGTATGTCTTTTTTTTCAGTTTTTTCAACTTGCTCAAAATGCACTTTTCTGTTAAAATAAACACGGGAAACCTCACACACACTCAACAGGTCCCCAGGAGCAACCAAAAATGGCATAAAATGCCCAAATTTTAGGGCGTCAATTTTTGAACAAAAACGTAAGGGGTTAGTATGTCGTTTTTTTCAGTTTTTTCAACTTGCTCAAAATGCACTTTTCTGTTAAAATAAACACGGGAAACCTCACACACACTCAACAGGGGCCCCAGGAGCATCCAAAAATGGCATAAAATGCCCAAATTTTAGGGCGTCAATTTTTGAAAAAAAAACGTAAGGGGTTAGTATGTCGTTTTTTTTCAGTTTTTTCAACTTGCTCAAAATGCACTTTTCTGTTAAAATAAACACGGGAAACCTCACACACACTCAACAGGGGCCCCAGGAGCATCCACAAATGGCATAAAATGCCAAAATTTTTCAGTTTTTTCAACTTGCTCAAAATGCACTTTTCTGTTAAAATAAACACGGGAAACCTCACACACACTCAACAGGTCCCCAGGAGCATCCAAAAATGGCATAAAATGTCAAAATTTTTCAATTTTTTCAACTTGCTCAAAATGCGCTTTTCTGTTAAAATAAACACGGGAAACCTCACACACACTCAACAGGGGGCCTAGGAGCATCCAAAAATGGCATAAAATGCCAAAATTTTAGGGCGTCAATTTTTGAAAAAAAACGTAAGGGGTTAGTATGTCGTTTTTTTCAGTTTTTTCAACTTGCTCAAAATGCACTTTTCTGTTAAAATAAACACGGGAAACCTCACACACACTCAAGAGGGGCACCAAGAGCATCCAAAAATGGCATAAAATGCCCAAATTTTAGGGCGTCAATTTTTGAAAAAAAACGTAAGGGGTTAGTATGTCGTTTTTTTCAGTTTTTTCAACTTGCTCAAAATGCACTTTTCTGTTAAAATAAACACGGGAAACCTCACACACACTCAACAGGGGCCCCAGGAGCATCCAAAAATGGCATAAATTGCCCAAATTTTAGGGTGTCAATTTTTGAAAAAAAACGTAAGGGGTTAGTATGTCGTTTTTTTCAGTTTTTTCAACTTGCTCAAAATGCACTTTTCTGTTAAAATAAACACGGGAAACCTCACACACACTCAACAGGGGCCCCAGGAGCATCCAGAAATGGCATAAAATGCCCAAATTTTAGGGCGTCAATTTTTGAAAAAAAACGTAAGGGGGTTAGTATGTCGTTTTTTTCAGTTTTTTCAACTTGCTCAAAATGCACTTTTCTGTTAAAATAAACACGGGAAACCTCACACACACTCAACAGGGGCCACAGGAGCATCCAAAAATGGCATAAAATGCCAAAATTTTAGGGCGTCAATTTTTGAAAAAAAACGTAAGGGGTTAGTATGTCGTTTTTTTCAGTTTTTTCAACTTGCTCAAAATGCACTTTTCTGTTAAAATAAACACGGGATACCTCACACACACTCAACAGGTCCGCAGGAGCATCCAAAAATGGCATAAAATGCCAAAATTTTAGGGCGTCAATTTTTGAAAAAAAACGTGTCGTTTTTTTCAGTTTTTCAACTTGCTCAAAATGCACTTTTCTGTTAAAATAAACACGGGAAACCTCACACACACTCAACAGGGGCCCCAGGAGACTCCAAAAATGGCATAAAATGCCCATATTTTAGGGCGTCAATTTTTGAAAAAAAACGTAAGGGGTTAGTATGTCGTTTTTTTCAGTTTTTTCAACTTGCTCAAAATACACTTTTCTGTTAAAATAAACACGGGAAACCTCACACACACTCAACAGGGGCCCCAGGAGCATCCAGAAATGGCATAAAATGCCCAAATTTTAGGGCGTCAATTTTTGAAAAAAAACGTAAGGGGTTAGTATGTCGTTTTTTTCAGTGTTTTCAACTTGCTCAAAATGCGCTTTTCTGTTAAAATAAACACGGGAAACCTCACACACACTCAACAGGTCCCCAGGAGCATCCAAAAATGGCATAAAATGTCAAAATTTTTCAATTTTTTCAACTTGCTCAAAATGCGCTTTTCTGTTAAAATAAACACGGGAAACCTCACACACACTCAACAGGGGGCCTAGGAGCATCCAAAAATGGCATAAAATGCCAAAATTTTAGGGCGTCAATTTTTGAAAAAAAACGTAAGGTAAGTATGTCTTTTTTTTCAGTTTTTTCAACTTGCTCAAAATGCACTTTTCTGTTAAAATAAACACGGGAAACCTCACACACACTCAACAGGTCCCCAGGAGCAACCAAAAATGGCATAAAATGCCCAAATTTTAGGGCGTCAATTTTTGAACAAAAACGTAAGGGGTTAGTATGTCGTTTTTTTCAGTTTGTTCAACTTGCTCAAAATGCACTTTTCTGTTAAAATAAACACGGGAAACCTCACACACACTCAACAGGGGCCCCAGGAGCATCCAAAAATGGCATAAAATGCCCAAATTTTAGGGCGTCAATTTTTGAAAAAAAAACGTAAGGGGTTAGTATGTCGTTTTTTTTCAGTTTTTTCAACTTGCTCAAAATGCACTTTTCTGTTAAAATAAACACGGGAAACCTCACACACACTCAACAGGGGCCCCAGGAGCATCCACAAATGGCATAAAATGCCAAAATTTTTCAGTTTTTTCAACTTGCTCAAAATGCACTTTTCTGTTAAAATAAACACGGGAAACCTCACACACACTCAACAGGTCCCCAGGAGCATCCAAAAATGGCATAAAATGTCAAAATTTTTCAATTTTTTCAACTTGCTCAAAATGCGCTTTTCTGTTAAAATAAACACGGGAAACCTCACACACACTCAACAGGGGGCCTAGGAGCATCCAAAAATGGCATAAAATGCCAAAATTTTAGGGCGTCAATTTTTGAAAAAAAACGTAAGGGGTTAGTATGTCGTTTTTTTCAGTTTTTTCAACTTGCTCAAAATGCACTTTTCTGTTAAAATAAACACGGGAAACCTCACACACACTCAAGAGGGGCACCAAGAGCATCCAAAAATGGCATAAAATGCCCAAATTTTAGGGCGTCAATTTTTGAAAAAAAACGTAAGGGGTTAGTATGTCGTTTTTTTCAGTTTTTTCAACTTGCTCAAAATGCACTTTTCTGTTAAAATAAACACGGGAAACCTCACACACACTCAACAGGGGCCCCAGGAGCATCCAAAAATGGCATAAATTGCCCAAATTTTAGGGTGTCAATTTTTGAAAAAAAACGTAAGGGGTTAGTATGTCGTTTTTTTCAGTTTTTTCAACTTGCTCAAAATGCACTTTTCTGTTAAAATAAACACGGGAAACCTCACACACACTCAACAGGGGCCCCAGGAGCATCCAGAAATGGCATAAAATGCCCAAATTTTAGGGCGTCAATTTTTGAAAAAAAACGTAAGGGGGTTAGTATGTCGTTTTTTTCAGTTTTTTCAACTTGCTCAAAATGCACTTTTCTGTTAAAATAAACACGGGAAACCTCACACACACTCAACAGGGGCCACAGGAGCATCCAAAAATGGCATAAAATGCCAAAATTTTAGGGCGTCAATTTTTGAAAAAAAACGTAAGGGGTTAGTATGTCGTTTTTTTCAGTTTTTTCAACTTGCTCAAAATGCACTTTTCTGTTAAAATAAACACGGGATACCTCACACACACTCAACAGGTCCGCAGGAGCATCCAAAAATGGCATAAAATGCCAAAATTTTAGGGCGTCAATTTTTGAAAAAAAACGTGTCGTTTTTTTCAGTTTTTCAACTTGCTCAAAATGCACTTTTCTGTTAAAATAAACACGGGAAACCTCACACACACTCAACAGGGGCCCCAGGAGACTCCAAAAATGGCATAAAATGCCCATATTTTAGGGCGTCAATTTTTGAAAAAAAACGTAAGGGGTTAGTATGTCGTTTTTTTCAGTTTTTTCAACTTGCTCAAAATACACTTTTCTGTTAAAATAAACACGGGAAACCTCACACACACTCAACAGGGGCCCCAGGAGCATCCAGAAATGGCATAAAATGCCCAAATTTTAGGGCGTCAATTTTTGAAAAAAAACGTAAGGGGTTAGTATGTCGTTTTTTTCAGTGTTTTCAACTTGCTCAAAATGCGCTTTTCTGTTAAAATAAACACGGGAAACCTCACACACACTCAACAGGGGCCCCAGGAGCATCCACAAATGGCATAAAATGCCAAAATTTTTCAGTTTTTTCAACTTGCTCAAAATGCACTTTTCTGTTAAAATAAACACGGGAAACCTCACACACACTCAACAGGTCCCCAGGAGCATCCAAAAATGGCATAAAATGTCAAAATTTTTCAATTTTTTCAACTTGCTCAAAATGCGCTTTTCTGTTAAAATAAACACGGGAAACCTCACACACACTCAACAGGGGGCCTAGGAGCATCCAAAAATGGCATAAAATGCCAAAATTTTAGGGCGTCAATTTTTGAAAAAAAACGTAAGGGGTTAGTATGTCGTTTTTTTCAGTTTTTTCAACTTGCTCAAAATGCACTTTTCTGTTAAAATAAACACGGGAAACCTCACACACACTCAACAGGTCCCCAGGAGCAACCAAAAATGGCATAAAATGCCCAAATTTTAGGGCGTCAATTTTTGAAAAAAAACGTAAGGGGTTAGTATGTCGTTTTTTTTCAGTTTTTTCAACTTGCTCAAAATGCACTTTTCTGTTAAAATAAACTCGGGAAACCTCACACACACTCAACAGGGGCCCCAGGAGACTCCAAAAATGGCATAAAATGCCCATATTTTAGGGCGTCAATTTTTGAAAAAAAACGTAAGGGGTTAGTATGTCGTTTTTTTCAGTTTTTTCAACTTGCTCAAAATACACTTTTCTGTTAAAATAAACACGGGAAACCTCACACACACTCAACAGGGGCCCCAGGAGCATCCAGAAATGGCATAAAATGCCCAAATTTTAGGGCGTCAATTTTTGAAAAAAAACGTAAGGGGTTAGTATGTCGTTTTTTTCAGTGTTTTCAACTTGCTCAAAATGCGCTTTTCTGTTAAAATAAACACGGGAAACCTCACACACACTCAACAGGGGCCCCAGGAGCATCCACAAATGGCATAAAATGCCAAAATTTTTCAGTTTTTTCAACTTGCTCAAAATGCACTTTTCTGTTAAAATAAACACGGGAAACCTCACACACACTCAACAGGTCCCCAGGAGCATCCAAAAATGGCATAAAATGTCAAAATTTTTCAATTTTTTCAACTTGCTCAAAATGCGCTTTTCTGTTAAAATAAACACGGGAAACCTCACACACACTCAACAGGGGGCCTAGGAGCATCCAAAAATGGCATAAAATGCCAAAATTTTAGGGCGTCAATTTTTGAAAAAAAACGTAAGGGGTTAGTATGTCGTTTTTTTCAGTTTTTTCAACTTGCTCAAAATGCACTTTTCTGTTAAAATAAACACGGGAAACCTCACACACACTCAACAGGTCCCAAGGAGCAACCAAAAATGGCATAAAATGCCCAAATTTTAGGGCGTCAATTTTTGAAAAAAAACGTAAGGGGTTAGTATGTCGTTTTTTTCAGTTTTTTCAACTTGCTCAAAATGCACTTTTCTGTTAAAATAAACACGGGAAACCTCACACGCACTCAACAGGGGCCCCAGGAGCATCCAAAAATGGCATAAAATGCCCAAATTTTAGGGCGTCAATTTTTGAAAAAAAACGTAAGGGTTAGTATGTCGTTTTTTTCAGTTTTTTCAACTTGCTCAAAATGCACTTTTCTGTTAAAATAAACTCGGGAAACCTCACACACACTCAACAGGGACCCCAGGAGCATCCAAAAATGGCATAAAATGTCAACATTTTTCAGTTTTTTCAACTTGCCCAAAATGCACTTTTCTGTTAAAATAAACACGGGAAACCTCACACACACTCAACAGGGGCCCCAGGAGCATCCAGAAATGGCATAAAATGCCCAAATTTTAGGGCATCAATTTTTGAAAAAAAACGTAAGGGGTTAGTATGTCGTTTTTTTCAGTTTTTTCAACTTGCTCAAAATGCACTTTTCTGTTAAAATAAACTCGGGAAACCTCACACACACTCAACAGGGGCCCCAGGAGCATCCAAAAATGGCATAAAATGTCAACATTTTTCAGTTTTTTCAACTTGCCCAAAATGCACTTTTCTGTTAAAATAAACACGGGAAACCTCACACACACTCAAGAGGGGCCCCAGGAGCATCCAAAAATGGCATAAAATGCCAAAATTTTAGGGCGTCAATTTTTGAAAAAAAAAACGTGTTAGTATGTCGTTTTTTTCAGTTTTTTCAACCTGCTCAAAATGCGCTTTTCTGTTAAAATAAACCAGGGAAACCTCACACACACTCAAGAGGGGCCCCAGGAGCATCCAAAAATTGCATAAAATGCCCAAATTTTAGGGCGTCAATTTTTGAAAAAAAACGTGAGGGGTTAGTATGTCGTTTTTTTCAGTGTTTTCAACTTGCTCAAAATGCGCTTTTCTGTTAAAATAAACACGGGAAACCTCACACACACTCATTAGGGGCCCCAGGAGCATCCAAAAATGGCATAAAATGTCAAAATTTTTCAATTTTTTTAACTTGCTCAAAATGCGCTTTTCTGTTAAAATAAACACGGGAAACCTCACACACACTCAACAGGGGCCACAGGAGCATCCAAAAATGGCATAAAATGCCAAAATTTTAGGGCGTCAATTTTTGAAAAAAAACGTAAGGGGTTAGTATGTCGTTTTTTTCAGTTTTTTCAACTTGCTCAAAATGCACTTTTCTGTTAAAATAAACACGGGATACCTCACACACACTCAACAGGTCCGCAGGAGCATCCAAAAATGGCATAAAATGCCAAAATTTTAGGGCGTCAATTTTTGAAAAAAAACGTGTCGTTTTTTTCAGTTTTTCAACTTGCTCAAAATGCACTTTTCTGTTAAAATAAACACGGGAAACCTCACACACACTCAACAGGGGCCCCAGGAGACTCCAAAAATGGCATAAAATGCCCATATTTTAGGGCGTCAATTTTTGAAAAAAAACGTAAGGGGTTAGTATGTCGTTTTTTTCAGTTTTTTCAACTTGCTCAAAATAAACTTTTCTGTTAAAATAAACACGGGAAACCTCACACACACTCAACAGGGGCCCCAGGAGCATCCAGAAATGGCATAAAATGCCCAAATTTTAGGGCGTCAATTTTTGAAAAAAAACGTAAGGGGTTAGTATGTCGTTTTTTTCAGTGTTTTCAACTTGCTCAAAATGCGCTTTTCTGTTAAAATAAACACGGGAAACCTCACACACACTCAACAGGGGCCCCAGGAGCATCCACAAATGGCATAAAATGCCAAAATTTTTCAGTTTTTTCAACTTGCTCAAAATGCACTTTTCTGTTAAAATAAACACGGGAAACCTCACACGCACTCAACAGGGGCCCCAGGAGCATCCAAAAATGGCATAAAATGCCCAAATTTTAGGGCGTCAATTTTTGAAAAAAAACGTAAGGGTTAGTATGTCGTTTTTTTCAGTTTTTTCAACTTGCTCAAAATGCACTTTTCTGTTAAAATAAACACGGGAAACCTCACACACACTCAACAGGGGCCCCAGGAGCATCCAGAAATGGCATAAAATGCCCAAATTTTAGGGCATCAATTTTTGAAAAAAAACGTAAGGGGTTAGTATGTCGTTTTTTTCAGTTTTTTCAACTTGCTCAAAATGCACTTTTCTGTTAAAATAATCACGGGAAACCTCACACACACTCAACAGGGGCCCCAGGAGACTCCAAAAATGGCATAAAATGCCCAAATTTTAGGGCATCAATTTTTGAAAAAAAACGTAAGGGGTTAGTATGTCGTTTTTTTCAGTTTTTTCAACTTGCTCAAAATGCACTTTTCTGTTAAAATAAACTCGGGAAACCTCACACACACTCAACAGGGGCCCCAGGAGCATCCAAAAATGGCATAAAATGTCAACATTTTTCAGTTTTTTCAACTTGCCCAAAATGCACTTTTCTGTTAAAATAAACACGGGAAACCTCACACACACTCAAGAGGGGCCCCAGGAGCATCCAAAAATGGCATAAAATGCCAAAATTTTAGGGCGTCAATTTTTGAAAAAAAACGTGTTAGTATGTCGTTTTTTTCAGTTTTTTCAACCTGCTCAAAATGCGCTTTTCTGTTAAAATAAACCAGGGAAACCTCACACACACTCAAGAGGGGCCCCAGGAGCATCCAAAAATTGCATAAAATGCCAAACTTTTAGGGCGTCAATTTTTGAAAAAAAACGTAAGGGGTTAGTATGTCGTTTTTTTCAGTGTTTTCAACTTGCTCAAAATGCGCTTTTCTGTTAAAATAAACACGGGAAACCTCACACACACTCATTAGGGGCCCCAGGAGCATCCAAAAATGGCATAAAATGTCAAAATTTTTCAATTTTTTCAACTTGCTCAAAATGCGCTTTTCTGTTAAAATAAACACGGGAAACCTCACACACACTCAACAGGGGCCACAGGAGCATCCAAAAATGGCATAAAATGCCAAAATTTTAGGGCGTCAATTTTTGAAAAAAAACGTAAGGGGTTAGTATGTCGTTTTTTTCAGTTTTTTCAACTTGCTCAAAATGCACTTTTCTGTTAAAATAAACACGGGATACCTCACACACACTCAACAGGTCCGCAGGAGCATCCAAAAATGGCATAAAATGCCAAAATTTTAGGGCGTCAATTTTTGAAAAAAAACGTGTCGTTTTTTTCAGTTTTTCAACTTGCTCAAAATGCACTTTTCTGTTAAAATAAACTCGGGAAACCTCACACACACTCAACAGGGGCCCCAGGAGCATCCAAAAATGGCATAAAATGTCAACATTTTTCAGTTTTTTCAACTTGCCCAAAATGCACTTTTCTGTTAAAATAAACACGGGAAACCTCACACACACTCAAGAGGGGCCCCAGGAGCATCCAAAAATGGCATAAAATGCCAAAATTTTAGGGCGTCAATTTTTGAAAAAAAACGTGTTAGTATGTCGTTTTTTTCAGTTTTTTCAACCTCCTCAAAATGCGCTTTTCTGTTAAAATAAACCAGGGAAACCTCACACACACTCAAGAGGGGCCCCAGGAGCATCCAAAAATTGCATAAAATGCCAAACTTTTAGGGCGTCAATTTTTGAAAAAAAACGTAAGGGGTTAGTATGTCGTTTTTTTCAGTGTTTTCAACTTGCTCAAAATGCGCTTTTCTGTTAAAATAAACACGGGAAACCTCACACACACTCATTAGGGGCCCCAGGAGCATCCAAAAATGGCATAAAATGTCAAAATTTTTCAATTTTTTCAACTTGCTCAAAATGCGCTTTTCTGTTAAAATAAACACGGGAAACCTCACACACACTCAACAGGGGCCACAGGAGCATCCAAAAATGGCATAAAATGCCAAAATTTGAGGGCGTCAATTTTTGAAAAAAAACGTAAGGGGTTAGTATGTCGTTTTTTTCAGTTTTTTCAACTTGCTCAAAATGCACTTTTCTGTTAAAATAAACACGGGATACCTCACACACACTCAACAGGTCCGCAGGAGCATCCAAAAATGGCATAAAATGCCAAAATTTTAGGGCGTCAATTTTTGAAAAAAAACGTGTCGTTTTTTTCAGTTTTTCAACTTGCTCAAAATGCACTTTTCTGTTAAAATAAACTCGGGAAACCTCACACACACTCAACAGGGGCCCCAGGAGCATCCAAAAATGGCATAAAATGTCAACATTTTTCAGTTTTTTCAACTTGCCCAAAATGCACTTTTCTGTTAAAATAAACACGGGAAACCTCACACACACTCAAGAGGGGCCCCAGGAGCATCCAAAAATGGCATAAAATGCCAAAATTTTAGGGCGTCAATTTTTGAAAAAAAACGTGTTAGTATGTCGTTTTTTTCAGTTTTTTCAACTTGCTCAAAATGCACTTTTCTGTTAAAATAAACACGGGAAACCTCACACACACTCAACAGGGGCCCCAGGAGCATCCAGAAATGGCATAAAATGCCCAAATTTTAGGGCATCAATTTTTGAAAAAAAACGTAAGGGGTTAGTATGTCGTTTTTTTCAGTTTTTTCAACTTGCTCAAAATGCACTTTTCTGTTAAAATAATCACGGGAAACCTCACACACACTCAACAGGGGCCCCAGGAGACTCCAAAAATGGCATAAAATGCCCAAATTTTAGGGCATCAATTTTTGAAAAAAAACGTAAGGGGTTAGTATGTCGTTTTTTTCAGTTTTTTCAACTTGCTCAAAATGCACTTTTCTGTTAAAATAAACTCGGGAAACCTCACACACACTCAACAGGGGCCCCAGGAGCATCCAAAAATGGCATAAAATGTCAACATTTTTCAGTTTTTTCAACTTGCCCAAAATGCACTTTTCTGTTAAAATAAACACGGGAAACCTCACACACACTCAAGAGGGGCCCCAGGAGCATCCAAAAATGGCATAAAATGCCAAAATTTTAGGGCGTCAATTTTTGAAAAAAAACGTGTTAGTATGTCGTTTTTTTCAGTTTTTTCAACCTGCTCAAAATGCGCTTTTCTGTTAAAATAAACCAGGGAAACCTCACACACACTCAAGAGGGGCCCCAGGAGCATCCAAAAATTGCATAAAATGCCAAACTTTTAGGGCGTCAATTTTTGAAAAAAAACGTAAGGGGTTAGTATGTCGTTTTTTTCAGTGTTTTCAACTTGCTCAAAATGCGCTTTTCTGTTAAAATAAACACGGGAAACCTCACACACACTCATTAGGGGCCCCAGGAGCATCCAAAAATGGCATAAAATGTCAAAATTTTTCAATTTTTTCAACTTGCTCAAAATGCGCTTTTCTGTTAAAATAAACACGGGAAACCTCACACACACTCAACAGGGGCCACAGGAGCATCCAAAAATGGCATAAAATGCCAAAATTTTAGGGCGTCAATTTTTGAAAAAAAACGTAAGGGGTTAGTATGTCGTTTTTTTCAGTTTTTTCAACTTGCTCAAAATGCACTTTTCTGTTAAAATAAACACGGGATACCTCACACACACTCAACAGGTCCGCAGGAGCATCCAAAAATGGCATAAAATGCCAAAATTTTAGGGCGTCAATTTTTGAAAAAAAACGTGTCGTTTTTTTCAGTTTTTCAACTTGCTCAAAATGCACTTTTCTGTTAAAATAAACTCGGGAAACCTCACACACACTCAACAGGGGCCCCAGGAGCATCCAAAAATGGCATAAAATGTCAACATTTTTCAGTTTTTTCAACTTGCCCAAAATGCACTTTTCTGTTAAAATAAACACGGGAAACCTCACACACACTCAAGAGGGGCCCCAGGAGCATCCAAAAATGGCATAAAATGCCAAAATTTTAGGGCGTCAATTTTTGAAAAAAAACGTGTTAGTATGTCGTTTTTTTCAGTTTTTTCAACCTCCTCAAAATGCGCTTTTCTGTTAAAATAAACCAGGGAAACCTCACACACACTCAAGAGGGGCCCCAGGAGCATCCAAAAATTGCATAAAATGCCAAACTTTTAGGGCGTCAATTTTTGAAAAAAAACGTAAGGGGTTAGTATGTCGTTTTTTTCAGTGTTTTCAACTTGCTCAAAATGCGCTTTTCTGTTAAAATAAACACGGGAAACCTCACACACACTCATTAGGGGCCCCAGGAGCATCCAAAAATGGCATAAAATGTCAAAATTTTTCAATTTTTTCAACTTGCTCAAAATGCGCTTTTCTGTTAAAATAAACACGGGAAACCTCACACACACTCAACAGGGGCCACAGGAGCATCCAAAAATGGCATAAAATGCCAAAATTTGAGGGCGTCAATTTTTGAAAAAAAACGTAAGGGGTTAGTATGTCGTTTTTTTCAGTTTTTTCAACTTGCTCAAAATGCACTTTTCTGTTAAAATAAACACGGGATACCTCACACACACTCAACAGGTCCGCAGGAGCATCCAAAAATGGCATAAAATGCCAAAATTTTAGGGCGTCAATTTTTGAAAAAAAACGTGTCGTTTTTTTCAGTTTTTCAACTTGCTCAAAATGCACTTTTCTGTTAAAATAAACTCGGGAAACCTCACACACACTCAACAGGGGCCCCAGGAGCATCCAAAAATGGCATAAAATGTCAACATTTTTCAGTTTTTTCAACTTGCCCAAAATGCACTTTTCTGTTAAAATAAACACGGGAAACCTCACACACACTCAAGAGGGGCCCCAGGAGCATCCAAAAATGGCATAAAATGCCAAAATTTTAGGGCGTCAATTTTTGAAAAAAAACGTGTTAGTATGTCGTTTTTTTCAGTTTTTTCAACCTGCTCAAAATGCGCTTTTCTGTTAAAATAAACCAGGGAAACCTCACACACACTCAAGAGGGGCCCCAGGAGCATCCAAAAATTGCATAAAATGCCAAACTTTTAGGGCGTCAATTTTTGAAAAAAAACGTAAGGGGTTAGTATGTCGTTTTTTTCAGTGTTTTCAACTTGCTCAAAATGCGCTTTTCTGTTAAAATAAACACGGGAAACCTCACACACACTCATTAGGGGCCCCAGGAGCATCCAAAAATGGCATAAAATGTCAAAATTTTTCAATTTTTTCAACTTGCTCAAAATGCGCTTTTCTGTTAAAATAAACACGGGAAACCTCACACACACTCAACAGGGGCCACAGGAGCATCCAAAAATGGCATAAAATGCCAAAATTTTAGGGCGTCAATTTTTGAAAAAAAACGTAAGGGGTTAGTATGTCGTTTTTTTCAGTTTTTTCAACTTGCTCAAAATGCACTTTTCTGTTAAAATAAACACGGGATACCTCACACACACTCAACAGGTCCGCAGGAGCATCCAAAAATGGCATAAAATGCCAAAATTTTAGGGCGTCAATTTTTGAAAAAAAACGTGTCGTTTTTTTCAGTTTTTCAACTAGCTCAAAATGCACTTTTCTGTTAAAATAAACACGGGAAACCTCACACACACTCAACAGGGGCCCCAGGAGCATCCAAAAATGGCATAAAATGTCAACATTTTTCAGTTTTTTCAACTTGCCCAAAATGCACTTTTCTGTTAAAATAAACACGGGAAACCTCACACACACTCAAGAGGGGCACCAGGAAAATCCAGAAATGGCATAAAATGCCCAAATTTTAGGGCGTCAATTTTTGAAAAAAAACGTAAGGGGTTAGTATGTCGTTTTTTTCAGTTTTTTCAACTTGCTCAAAATGCACTTTTCTGTTAAAATAAACATGGGAAACCTCACACACACTCAAGAGGGGCCCCAGGAGCATCCAAAAATTGCATAAAATGCCCAAATTTTAGGGCGTCAATTTTTGAAAAAAAACGTAAGGGGTTAGTATGTCGTTTTTTTCAGTTTTTTCAACTTGCTCAAAATGCACTTTTCTGTTAAAATAAACATGGGAAACCTCACACACACTCAACAGGGGCCCCAGGAGCATCCAGAAATGGCATAAAATGCCCAAATTTTAGGGCGTCAATTTTTGAAAAAAAACGTAAGGGGTTAGTATGTCGTTTTTTTTCAGTTTTTTCAACTTGCTCAAAATGCACTTTTCTGTTAAAATAAACACGGGAAACCTCACACACACTCAACAGGGGCCCCAGGAGCATCCACAAATGGCATAAAATGCCAAAATTTTTCAGTTTTTTCAACTTGCTCAAAATGCACTTTTCTGTTAAAATAAACACGGGAAACCTCACACACACTCAACAGGTCCCCAGGAGCATCCAAAAATGGCATAAAATGTCAAAATTTTTCAATTTTTTCAACTTGCTCAAAATGCGCTTTTCTGTTAAAATAAACACGGGAAACCTCACACACACTCAACAGGGGGCCTAGGAGCATCCAAAAATGGCATAAAATGCCAAAATTTTAGGGTGTCAATTTTTGAAAAAAAACGTAAGGGGTTAGTATGTCGTTTTTTTCAGTTTTTTCAACTTGCTCAAAATGCACTTTTCTGTTAAAATAAACACGGGAAACCTCACACACACTCAACAGGTCCCCAGGAGCAACCAAAAATGGCATAAAATGCCCAAATTTTAGGGCGTCAATTTTTGAAAAAAAACGTAAGGGGTTAGTATGTCGTTTTTTTCAGTTTTTTCAACTTGCTCAAAATGCACTTTTCTGTTAAAATAAACACGGGAAACCTCACACACACTCAACAGGGGCCCCAGGAGCATCCAAAAATGGCATAAAATGCCCAAATTTTAGGGCGTCAATTTTTGAAAAAAAACGTAAGGGGTTAGTATGTCGTTTTTTTTTCAGTTTTTTCAACTTGCTCAAAATGCACTTTTCTGTTAAAATAAACACGGGAAACCTCACACACACTCAACAGGGGCCCCAGGAGCATCCACAAATGGCATAAAATGCCAAAATTTTTCAGTTTTTTCAACTTGCTCAAAATGCACTTTTCTGTTAAAATAAACACGGGAAACCTCACACACACTCAACAGGTCCCCAGGAGCATCCAAAAATGGCATAAAATGTCAAAATTTTTCAATTTTTTCAACTTGCTCAAAATGCGCTTTTCTGTTAAAATAAACACGGGAAACCTCACACACACTCAACAGGGGGCCTAGGAGCATCCAAAAATGGCATAAAATGCCAAAATTGTAGGGCGTCAATTTTTGGAAAAAAACGTAAGGGGTTAGTATGTCGTTTTTTTCAGTTTTTTCAACTTGCTCAAAATGCACTTTTCTGTTAAAATAAACACGGGAAACCTCACACACACTCAAGAGGGGCACCAAGAGCATCCAAAAATGGCATAAAATGCCCAAATTTTAGGGCGTCAATTTTTGAAAAAAAACGTAAGGGGTTAGTATGTCGTTTTTTTCAGTTTTTTCAACTTGCTCAAAATGCACTTTTCTGTTAAAATAAACACGGGAAACCTCACACGCACTCAACAGGGGCCCCAGGAGCATCCAAAAATGGCATAAAATGCCCAAATTTTAGGGCGTCAATTTTTGAAAAAAAACGTAAGGGTTAGTATGTCGTTTTTTTCAGTTTTTTCAACTTGCTCAAAATGCACTTTTCTGTTAAAATAAACTCGGGAAACCTCACACACACTCAACAGGGACCCCAGGAGCATCCAAAAATGGCATAAAATGTCAACATTTTTCAGTTTTTTCAACTTGCCCAAAATGCACTTTTCTGTTAAAATAAACACGGGAAACCTCACACACACTCAACAGGGGACCCAGGAGCATCCAGAAATGGCATAAAATGCCCAAATTTTAGGGCATCAATTTTTGAAAAAAAACGTAAGGGGTTAGTATGTCGTTTTTTTCAGTTTTTTCAACTTGCTCAAAATGCACTTTTCTGTTAAAATAATCACGGGAAACCTCACACACACTCAACAGGGGCCCCAGGAGACTCCAAAAATGGCATAAAATGCCCAAATTTTAGGGCATCAATTTTTGAAAAAAAACGTAAGGGGTTAGTATGTCGTTTTTTTCAGTTTTTTCAACTTGCTCAAAATGCACTTTTCTGTTAAAATAAACTCGGGAAACCTCACACACACTCAACAGGGGCCCCAGGAGCATCCAAAAATGGCATAAAATGTCAACATTTTTCAGTTTTTTCAACTTGCCCAAAATGCACTTTTCTGTTAAAATAAACACGGGAAACCTCACACACACTCAAGAGGGGCCCCAGGAGCATCCAAAAATGGCATAAAATGCCAAAATTTTAGGGCGTCAATTTTTGAAAAAAAACGTGTTAGTATGTCGTTTTTTTCAGTTTTTTCAACCTGCTCAAAATGCGCTTTTCTGTTAAAATAAACCAGGGAAACCTCACACACACTCAAGAGGGGCCCCAGGAGCATCCAAAAATTGCATAAAATGCCCAAATTTTAGGGCATCAATTTTTGAAAAAAAACGTAAGGGGTTAGTATGTCGTTTTTTTCAGTTTTTTCAACTTGCTCAAAATGCACTTTTCTGTTAAAATAAACTCGGGAAACCTCACACACACTCAACAGGGGCCCCAGGAGCATCCAAAAATGGCATAAAATGTCAACATTTTTCAGTTTTTTCAACTTGCCCAAAATGCACTTTTCTGTTAAAATAAACACGGGAAACCTCACACACACTCAAGAGGGGCCCCAGGAGCATCCAAAAATGGCATAAAATGCCAAAATTTTAGGGCGTCAATTTTTGAAAAAAAAACGTGTTAGTATGTCGTTTTTTTCAGTTTTTTCAACCTGCTCAAAATGCGCTTTTCTGTTAAAATAAACCAGGGAAACCTCACACACACTCAAGAGGGGCCCCAGGAGCATCCAAAAATTGAATAAAATGCCAAACTTTTAGGGCGTCAATTTTTGAAAAAAAACGTAAGGGGTTAGTATGTCGTTTTTTTCAGTTTTTTCAACTTGCTCAAAATGCACTTTTCTGTTAAAATAAACACGGGAAACCTCACACACACTCAACAGGGGCCCCAGGAGCATCCAGAAATGGCATAAAATGCCCAAATTTTAGGGCGTCAATTTTTGAAAAAAAACGTAAGGGGTTAGTATGTCGTTTTTTTCAGTGTTTTCAACTTGCTCAAAATGCGCTTTTCTGTTAAAATAAACACGGGAAACCTCACACACACTCATTAGGGGCCCCAGGAGCATCCAAAAATGGCATAAAATGTCAAAATTTTTCAATTTTTTCAACTTGCTCAAAATGCGCTTTTCTGTTAAAATAAACACGGGAAACCTCACACACACTCAACAGGGGCCACAGGAGCATCCAAAAATGGCATAAAATGCCAAAATTTTAGGGCGTCAATTTTTGAAAAAAAACGTAAGGGGTTAGTATGTCGTTTTTTTCAGTTTTTTCAACTTGCTCAAAATGCACTTTTCTGTTAAAATAAACACGGGATACCTCACACACACTCAACAGGTCCGCAGGAGCATCCAAAAATGGCATAAAATGCCAAAATTTTAGGGCGTCAATTTTTGAAAAAAAACGTGTCGTTTTTTTCAGTTTTTCAACTAGCTCAAAATGCACTTTTCTGTTAAAATAAACACGGGAAACCTCACACACACTCAACAGGGGCCCCAGGAGCATCCAAAAATGGCATAAAATGTCAACATTTTTCAGTTTTTTCAACTTGCCCAAAATGCACTTTTCTGTTAAAATAAACACGGGAAACCTCACACACACTCAAGAGGGGCCCCAGGAGCATCCAAAAATGGCATAAAATGCCAAAATTTTAGGGCGTCAATTTTTGAAAAAAAACGTGTCGTTTTTTTCAGTTTTTCAACTAGCTCAAAATGCACTTTTCTGTTAAAATAAACACGGGAAACCTCACACACACACTCAAGAGGGGCACCAGGAAAATCCAGAAATGGCATAAAATGCCCAAATTTTAGGGCGTCAATTTTTGAAAAAAAACGTAAGGGGTTAGTATGTCGTTTTTTTCAGTTTTTTCAACTTGCTCAAAATGCACTTTTCTGTTAAAATAAACATGGGAAACCTCACACACACTCAAGAGGGGCCCCAGGAGCATCCAAAAATTGCATAAAATGCCCAAATTTTAGGGCGTCAATTTTTGAAAAAAAACGTAAGGGGTTAGTATGTCGTTTTTTTCAGTTTTTTCAACTTGCTCAAAATGCACTTTTCTGTTAAAATAAACACGGGAAACCTCACACACACTCAACAGGGGCCCCAGGAGCATCCAGAAATGGCATAAAATGCCCAAATTTTAGGGCGTCAATTTTTGAAAAAAAACGTAAGGGGTTAGTATGTCGTTTTTTTTCAGTTTTTTCAACTTGCTCAAAATGCACTTTTCTGTTAAAATAAACACGGGAAACCTCACACACACTCATTAGGGGCCCCAGGAGCATCCAAAAATGGCATAAAATGTCAAAAATTTTCAATTTTTTCAACTTGCTCAAAATGCGCTTTTCTGTTAAAATAAACACGGGAAACCTCACACACACTCAACAGGGGCCACAGGAGCATCCAAAAATGGCATAAAATGCCAAAATTTTAGGGCGTCAATTTTTGAAAAAAAACGTAAGGGGTTAGTATGTCGTTTTTTTCAGTTTTTTCAACTTGCTCAAAATGCACTTTTCTGTTAAAATAAACACGGGATACCTCACACACACTCAACAGGTCCGCAGGAGCATCCAAAAATGGCATAAAATGCCAAAATTTTAGGGCGTCAATTTTTGAAAAAAAACGTGTCGTTTTTTTCAGTTTTTCAACTAGCTCAAAATGCACTTTTCTGTTAAAATAAACACGGGAAACCTCACACACACTCAAGAGGGGCACCAGGAGCATCCAGAAATGGCATAAAATGCCCAAATTTTAGGGCGTCAATTTTTGAAAAAAAAACGTAAGGGGTTAGTATGTCGTTTTTTTTCAGTTTTTTCAACTTGCTCAAAATGCACTTTTCTGTTAAAATAAACTCGGGAAACCTCACACACACTCAACAGGGGCCCCAGGAGCATCCAAAAATGGCATAAAATGTCAACATTTTTCAGTTTTTTCAACTTGCCCAAAATGCACTTTTCTGTTAAAATAAACACGGGAAACCTCACACACACTCAAGAGGGGCCCCAGGAGCATCCAAAAATGGCATAAAATGCCAAAATTTTAGGGCGACAATTTTTGAAAAAAAACGTGTCGTTTTTTTTCAGTTTTTCAACTAGCTCAAAATGCACTTTTCTGTTAAAATAAACACGGGAAACCTCACACACACACTCAAGAGGGGCACCAGGAAAATCCAGAAATGGCATAAAATGCCCAAATTTTAGGGCGTCAATTTTTGAAAAAAAACGTAAGGGGTTAGTATGTCGTTTTTTTCAGTTTTTTCAACTTGCTCAAAATGCACTTTTCTGTTAAAATAAACATGGGAAACCTCACACACACTCAAGAGGGGCCCCAGGAGCATCCAAAAATTGCATCAACTGCCCAAATTTTAGGGCGTCAATTTTTGAAAAAAAACGTAAGGGGTTAGTATGTCGTTTTTTTCAGTTTTTTCAACTTGCTCAAAATGCACTTTTCTGTTAAAATAAACACGGGAAACCTCACACACACTCAACAGGGGCCCCAGGAGCATCCAGAAATGGCATAAAATGTCCAAATTTTAGGGCGTCAATTTTTGAAAAAAAACGTAAGGGGTTAGTATGTCGTTTTTTTTCAGTTTTTTCAACTTGCTCAAAATGCACTTTTCTGTTAAAATAAACACGGGAAACCTCACACACACTCATTAGGGGCCCCAGGAGCATCCAAAAATGGCATAAAATGTCAAAATTTTTCAATTTTTTCAACTTGCTCAAAATGCGCTTTTCTGTTAAAATAAACACGGGAAACCTCACACACACTCAACAGGGGCCACAGGAGCATCCAAAAATGGCATAAAATGCCAAAATTTTAGGGCGTCAATTTTTGAAAAAAAACGTAAGGGGTTAGTATGTCGTTTTTTTCACTTTTTTCAACTTGCTCAAAATGCACTTTTCTGTTAAAATAAACACGGGATACCTCACACACACTCAACAGGTCCGCAGGAGCATCCAAAAATGGCATAAAATGCCAAAATTTTAGGGCGTCAATTTTTGAAAAAAAACGTGTCGTTTTTTTCAGTTTTTTCAACTTGCTCAAAATGCACTTTTCTGTTAAAATAAACTCGGGAAACCTCACACACACTCAACAGGGGCCCCAGGAGCATCCAAAAATGGCATAAAATGTCAACATTTTTCAGTTTTTTCAACTTGCCCAAAATGCACTTTTCTGTTAAAATAAACACGGGAAACCTCACACACACTCAAGAGGGGCCCCAGGAGCATCCAAAAATGGCATAAAATGCCAAAATTTTAGGGCGACAATTTTTGAAAAAAAACGTGTCGTTTTTTTCAGTTTTTCAACTAGCTCAAAAAGCACTTTTCTGTTAAAATAAACACGGGAAACCTCACACACACTCAAGAGGGGCACCAGGAAAATCCAGAAATGGCATAAAATGCCCAAATTTTAGGGCGTCAATTTTTGAAAAAAAACGTAAGGGGTTAGTATGTCGTTTTTTTCAGTGTTTTCAACTTGCTCAAAATGCGCTTTTCTGTTAAAATAAACACGGGAAACCTCACACACACTCAACAGGGGCCCCAGGAGCATCCAGAAATGGCATAAAATGCCCAAATTTTAGGGCGTCAATTTTTGAAAAAAAACGTAAGGGGTTAGTATGTCATTTTTTTCAGTTTTTTCAACTTGCTCAAAATGCACTTTTCTGTTAAAATAAACACGGGAAACCTCACACACACTCAACAGGGGCCCCAGGAGCATCCAAAAATGGCATAAAATGTCAAAATTTTTCAGTTTTTTCAACTTGCTCAAAATGCACTTTTCTGTTAAAATAAACACGGGAAACCTCACACACACTCATTAGGGGCCCCAGGAGCATCCAAAAATGGCATAAAATGTCAAAATTTTTCAATTTTTTCAACTTGCTCAAAATGCGCTTTTCTGTTAAAATAAACACGGGAAACCTCACACACACTCAACAGGGGCCACAGGAGCATCCAAAAATGGCATAAAATGCCCAAATTTTAGGGCGTCAATTTTTGAAAAAAAACGTAAGGGGTTAGTATGTCGTTTTTTTCAGTTTTTTCAACTTGCTCAAAATGCACTTTTCTGTTAAAATAAACACGGGATACCTCACACACACTCAACAGGTCCCCAGGAGCATCCAAAAATGGCATAAAATGCCAAAATTTTAGGGCGTCAATTTTTGAAAAAAAACGTGTCGTTTTTTTCAGTTTTTCAACTAGCTCAAAATGCACTTTTCTGTTAAAATAAACACGGGAAACCTCACACAGACTCAAGAGGGGCACCAGGAGCATCCAGAAATGGCATAAAATGCCCAAATTTTAGGGCGTCAATTTTTGAAAAAAAACGTAAGGGGTTAGTATGTCGTTTTTTTCAGTTTTTTCAACTTGCTCAAAATGCACTTTTCTGTTAAAATAAACTCGGGAAACCTCACACACACTCAACAGGGGCCCCAGGAGCATCCAAAAATGGCATAAAATGTCAACATTTTTCAGTTTTTTCAACTTGCCCAAAATGCACTTTTCTGTTAAAATAAACACGGGAAACCTCACACACACTCAAGAGCCCCAGGAGCATCCAAAAATGGCATAAAATGCCAAAATTTTAGGGCGACAATTTTTGAAAAAAAACGTAAGGGGTTAGTATGTCGTTTTTTTTCATTTTTTTCAACCTGCTCAAAATGCGCTTTTCTGTTAAAATAAACACGGGATACCTCACACACACTCAACAGGTCCCCAGGAGCATCCAAAAATGGCATAAAATGCCAAAATTTTAGGGCGTCAATTTTTGAAAAAAAAACGTGTCGTTTTTTTCAGTTTTTCAACTAGCTCAAAATGCACTTTTCTGTTAAAATAAACACGGGAAACCTCACACACACTCAAGAGGGGCACCAGGAGCATCCAGAAATGGCATAAAATGCCCAAATTTTAGGGCGTCAATTTTTGAAAAAAAACGTAAGGGGTTAGTATGTCGTTTTTTTTTCAGTTTTTTCAACTTGCTCAAAATGCACTTTTCTGTTAAAATAAACTCGGGAAACCTCACACACACTCAACAGGGGCCCCAGGAGCATCCAAAAATGGCATAAAATGTCAACATTTTTCAGTTTTTTCAACTTGCCCAAAATGCACTTTTCTGTTAAAATAAACACGGGAAACCTCACACACACTCAAGAGGGGCCCCAGGAGCATCCAAAAATGGCATAAAATGCCAAAATTTTAGGGCGTCAATTTTTGAAAAAAAACGTAAGGGGTTAGTATGTCCTTTTTTTCAGTTTTTTCAACCTGCTCAAAATGCGCTTTTCTGTTAAAATAAACACGGGAAACCTCACACACACTCAAGAGGGGCCCCAGGAGCATCCAAAAATGGCATAAAATGCCAAACTTTTAGGGCGTCAATTTTTGAAAAAAAACGTAAGAGGTTAGTATGTCGTTTTTTTCAGTTTTTTCAACTTGCTCAAAATGCACTTTTCTGTTAAAATAATCACGGGAAACCTCACACACACTCAACAGGGGCCCCAGGAGACTCCAAAAATGGCATAAAATGCCCAAATTTTAGGGCGTCAATTTTTGAAAAAAAACGTAAGGGGTTAGTATGTCGTTTTTTTCAGTGTTTTCAACTTGCTCAAAATGCGCTTTTCTGTTAAAATAAACACGGGAAACCTCACACACACTCAACAGGGGCCCCAGGAGCATCCAGAAATGGCATAAAATGCCCAAATTTTAGGGCGTCAATTTTTGAAAAAAAACGTAAGGGGTTAGTATGTCATTTTTTTCAGTTTTTTCAACTTGCTCAAAATGCACTTTTCTGTTAAAATAAACACGGGAAACCTCACACACACTCAACAGGGGCCCCAGGAGCATCCAAAAATGGCATAAAATGTCAAAATTTTTCAGTTTTTTCAACTTGCTCAAAATGCACTTTTCTGTTAAAATAAACACGGGAAACCTCACACACACTCATTAGGGGCCCCAGGAGCATCCAAAAATGGCATAAAATGTCAAAATTTTTCAATTTTTTCAACTTGCTCAAAATGCGCTTTTCTGTTAAAATAAACACGGGAAACCTCACACACACTCAACAGGGGCCACAGGAGCATCCAAAAATGGCATAAAATGCCCAAATTTTAGGGCGTCAATTTTTGAAAAAAAACGTAAGGGGTTAGTATGTCGTTTTTTTCAGTTTTTTCAACTTGCTCAAAATGCACTTTTCTGTTAAAATAAACACGGGATACCTCACACACACTCAACAGGTCCCCAGGAGCATCCAAAAATGGCATAAAATGCCAAAATTTTAGGGCGTCAATTTTTGAAAAAAAACGTGTCGTTTTTTTCAGTTTTTCAACTAGCTCAAAATGCACTTTTCTGTTAAAATAAACACGGGAAACCTCACACACACTCAAGAGGGGCACCAGGAGCATCCAGAAATGGCATAAAATGCCCAAATTTTAGGGCGTCAATTTTTGAAAAAAAACGTGTCGTTTTTTTCAGTTTTTTCAACTTGCTCAAAATGCACTTTTCTGTTAAAATAAACTCGGGAAACCTCACACACACTCAACAGGGGCCCCAGGAGCATCCAAAAATGGCATAAAATGTCAACATTTTTCAGTTTTTTCAACTTGCCCAAAATGCACTTTTCTGTTAAAATAAACACGGGAAACCGCACACACACTCAAGAGCCCCAGGAGCATCCAAAAATGGCATAAAATGCCAAAATTTTAGGGCAACAATTTTTGAAAAAAAACGTAAGGGGTTAGTATGTCGTTTTTTTTCATTTTTTTCAACCTGCTCAAAATGCGCTTTTCTGTTAAAATAAACACGGGATACCTCACACACACTCAACAGGTCCCCAGGAGCATCCAAAAATGGCATAAAATACCAAAATTTTAGGGCGTCAATTTTTGAAAAAAAAAACGTGTCGTTTTTTTCAGTTTTTCAACTAGCTCAAAATGCACTTTTCTGTTAAAATAAACACGGGAAACCTCACACACACTCAAGAGGGGCACCAGGAGCATCCAGAAATGGCATAAAATGCCCAAATTTTAGGGCGTCAATTTTTGAAAAAAAACGTAAGGGGTTAGTATGTCGTTTTTTTTCAGTTTTTTCAACTTGCTCAAAATGCACTTTTCTGTTAAAATAAACTCGGGAAACCTCACACACACTCAACAGGGGCCCCAGGAGCATCCAAAAATGGCATAAAATGTCAACATTTTTCAGTTTTTTCAACTTGCCCAAAATGCACTTTTCTGTTAAAATAAACACGGGAAACCTCACACACACTCAAGAGGGGCCCCAGGAGCATCCAAAAATGGCATAAAATGCCAAAATTTTAGGGCGTCAATTTTTGAAAAAAAACGTAAGGGGTTAGTATGTCCTTTTTTTCAGTTTTTTCAACCTGCTCAAAGTGCGCTTTTCTGTTAAAATAAACACGGGAAACCTCACACACACTCAAGAGGGGCCCCAGGAGCATCCAAAAATGGCATAAAATGCCAAACTTTTAGGGCGTCAATTTTT
The DNA here is from genome assembly GCF_030265055.1 of Doryrhamphus excisus. Taxonomy (NCBI): domain Eukaryota; kingdom Metazoa; phylum Chordata; class Actinopteri; order Syngnathiformes; family Syngnathidae; genus Doryrhamphus; species Doryrhamphus excisus. The sequence continues at coordinate 2,680,535 of NC_080471.1, forward strand.
GAAAAAAAACGTAAGAGGTTAGTATGTCGTTTTTTTCAGTTTTTTCAACTTGCTCAAAATGCACTTTTCTGTTAAAATAATCACGGGAAACCTCACACACACTCAACAGGGGCCCCAGGAGACTCCAAAAATGGCATAAAATGCCCAAATTTTAGGGCGTCAATTTTTGAAAAAAAACGTAAGGGGTTAGTATGTCGTTTTTTTCAGTTTTTTCAACTTGCTCAAAATGCACTTTTCTGTTAAAATAAACACGGGAAACCTCACACACACTCAACAGGGGCCCCAGGAGCATCCAGAAATGGCATAAAATGCCCAAATTTTAGGACATCAATTTTTGAAAAAAAACATAAGGGGTTAGTATGTCGTTTTTTTCAGCTTTTTCAACTTGCTCAAAATGCACTTTTCTGTTAAAATAAACACGGGAAACCTCACACGCACTCAACAGGGGCCCCAGGAGCATCCAGAAATGGCATAAAATGCCCAAATTTTAGGGCGTCAATTTTTGAAAAAAAAACGTAAGGGGTTAGTATGTCGTTTTTTTCAGTTTTTTCAACTTGCTCAAAATGCACTTTTCTGTTAAAATAAACAGGGGAAACCTCACACACACTCAACAGGGGCCCCAGGAGCATCCAAAAATGGCATAAAATGTCAACATTTTTCATTTTTTTCAACTTGCCCAAAATGCACTTTTCTGTTAAAATAAACACGGGAAACCTCACACACACTCAAGAGGGGCCCCAGGAGCATCCAAAAATGGCATAAAATGCCAAAATTTTAGGGCGTCAATTTTTGAAAAAAAACGTAAGGGGTTAGTATGTCGTTTTTTTCAGTTTTTTCAACCTGCTCAAAATGCGCTTTTCTGTTAAAATAAACACGGGATACCTCACACACACTCAACAGGTCCCCAGGAGCATCCAAAAATGGCATAAAATGCCAAAATTTTAGGGCGTCAATTTTTGAAAAAAAACGTGTCGTTTTTTTCAGTTTTTCAACTAGCTCAAAATGCACTTTTCTGTTAAAATAAACACGGGAAACCTCACACACACTCAAGAGGGGCACCAGGAGCATCCAGAAATGGCATAAAATGCCCAAATTTTAGGGCGTCAATTTTTGAAAAAAAACGTAAGGGGTTAGTATGTCATTTTTTTCAGTTTTTTCAACTTGCTCAAAATGCACTTTTCTGTTAAAATAAACACGGGAAACCTCACACACACTCAACAGGGGCCCCAGGAGCATCCAAAAATGGCATAAAATGTCAAAATTTTTCAGTTTTTTCAACTTGCTCAAAATGCACTTTTCTGTTAAAATAAACACGGGAAACCTCACACACACTCAACAGGGGCCCCAGGAGCATCCAAAAATGGCATAAAATGTCAACATTTTTCAGTTTTTTCAACTTGCCCAAAATGCACTTTTCTGTTAAAATAAACACGGGAAACCTCACACACACTCAAGAGGGGCCCCAGGAGCATCCAAAAATGGCATAAAATGCCAAAATTTTAGGGCGTCAATTTTTGAAAAAAAACGTAAGGGGTTAGTATGTCGTTTTTTTCAGTTTTTTCAACCTGCTCAAAATGCGCTTTTCTGTTAAAATAAACACGGGATACCTCACACACACTCAACAGGTCCCCAGGAGCATCCAAAAATGGCATAAAATGCCAAAATTTTAGGGCGTCAATTTTTGAAAAAAAACGTGTCGTTTTTTTCAGTTTTTCAACTAGCTCAAAATGCACTTTTCTGTTAAAATAAACACGGGAAACCTCACACACACTCAAGAGGGGCACCAGGAGCATCCAGAAATGGCATAAAATGCCCAAATTTTAGGGCGTCAATTTTTGAAAAAAAACGTAAGGGGTTAGTATGTCATTTTTTTCAGTTTTTTCAACTTGCTCAAAATGCACTTTTCTGTTAAAATAAACACGGGAAACCTCACACACACTCAACAGGGGCCCCAGGAGCATCCAAAAATGGCATAAAATGTCAAAATTTTTCAGTTTTTTCAACTTGCTCAAAATGCACTTTTCTGTTAAAATAAACACGGGAAACCTCACACACACTCAACAGGGGCCCCAGGAGCATCCAAAAATGGCATAAAATGTCAAAATTTTTCAATTTTTTCAGCTTGCTCAAAATGCATTTTTCTGTTAAAATAAACACGGGAAACCTCACACACACTCAAGAGGGGCCCCAGGAGCATCCAAAAATGGCATAAAATGCCAAACTTTTAGGGCGTCAATTTTTGAAAAAAAACGTAAGGGTTAGTATGTCGTTTTTTTCAGTTTTTTCAACTTGCTCAAAATGCACTTTTCTGTTAAAATAAACACGGGAAACCTCACACACACTCAACAGGGGCCCCAGGAGCATCCAAAAATGGCATAAAATGCCCAAATTTTAGGGCGTCAATTTTTGAAAAAAAAACGTAAGGGGTTAGTATGTCGTTTTTTTCAGTTTTTTCAACTTGCTCAAAATGCACTTTTCTGTTAAAATAAACACGGGAAACCTCACACACACTCAACAGGGGCCCCAGGAGCATCCACAAATGGCATAAAATTCCAAAATTTTTCAGTTTTTTCAACTTGCTCAAAATGCACTTTTCTGTTAAAATAAACACGGGAAACCTCACACACACTCAACAGGGGCCCCAGGAGCATCCAAAAATGGCATAAAATGCCCAAATTTTAGGGCGTCAATTTTTGAAAAAAAAACGTAAGGGGTTAGTATGTCGTTTTTTTCAGTTTTTTCAACTTGCTCAAAATGCACATTTCTGTTAAAATAAACACGGGAAACCTCACACACACTCAACAGGGGCCCCAGGAGCATCCACTAATGGCATAAAATGCCAAAATTTTTCAGTTTTTTCAACTTGCTCAAAATGCACTTTTCTGTTAAAATAAACACGGGAAACCTCACACACACTCAACAGGGGCCCCAGGAGCATCCAAAAATGGCATAAAATGCCCAAATTTTAGGGCGTCAATTTTTGAAAAAAAACGTAAGGGGTTAGTATGTCGTTTTTTTCAGTTTTTTCAACCTGCTCAAAATGCGCTTTTCTGTTAAAATAAACACGGGATACCTCACACACACTCAACAGGTCCCCAGGAGCATCCAAAAATGGCATAAAATGCCAAAATTTTAGGGCGTCAATTTTTGAAAAAAAACGTGTCGTTTTTTTCAGTTTTTCAACTAGCTCAAAATGCACTTTTCTGTTAAAATAAACACGGGAAACCTCACACACACTCAAGAGGGGCACCAGGAGCATCCAGAAATGGCATAAAATGCCCAAATTTTAGGGCGTCAATTTTTGAAAAAAAACGTAAGGGGTTAGTATGTCATTTTTTTCAGTTTTTTCAACTTGCTCAAAATGCACTTTTCTGTTAAAATAAACACGGGAAACCTCACACACACTCAACAGGGGCCCCAGGAGCATCCAAAAATGGCATAAAATGTCAAAATTTTTCAGTTTTTTCAACTTGCTCAAAATGCACTTTTCTGTTAAAATAAACACGGGAAACCTCACACACACTCAACAGGGGCCCCAGGAGCATCCAAAAATGGCATAAAATGTCAAAATTTTTCAATTTTTTCAACTTGCTCAAAATGCATTTTTCTGTTAAAATAAACACGGGAAACCTCACACACACTCAAGAGGGGCCCCAGGAGCATCCAAAAATGGCATAAAATGCCAAAATTTTAGGGCGTCAATTTTTGAAAAAAAACGTAAGGGTTAGTATGTCGTTTTTTTCAGTTTTTTCAACTTGCTCAAAATGCACTTTTCTGTTAAAATAAACACGGGAAACCTCACACACACTCAACAGGGGCCCCAGGAGCATCCAAAAATGGCATAAAATGCCCAAATTTTAGGGCGTCAATTTTTGAAAAAAAAACGTAAGGGGTTAGTATGTCGTTTTTTTCAGTTTTTTCAACTTGCTCAAAATGCACTTTTCTGTTAAAATAAACACGGGAAACCTCACACACACTCAACAGGGGCCCCAGGAGCATCCACAAATGGCATAAAATGCCAAAATTTTTCAGTTTTTTCAACTTGCTCAAAATGCACTTTTCTGTTAAAATAAACACGGGAAACCTCACACACACTCAACAGGGGCCCCAGGAGCATCCAAAAATGGCATAAAATGCCCAAATTTTAGGGCGTCAATTTTTGAAAAAAAAACGTAAGGGGGTTAGTATGTCGTTTTTTTCAGTTTTTTAAACTTGCTCAAAATGCACATTTCTGTTAAAATAAACACGGGAAACCTCACACACACTCAACAGGGGCCCCAGGAGCATCCACTAATGGCATAAAATGCCAAAATTTTTCAGTTTTTTCAACTTGCTCAAAATGCACTTTTCTGTTAAAATAAACACGGGAAACCTCACACACACTCAACAGGGGCCCCAGGAGCATCCAAAAATGGCATAAAATGCCCAAATTTTAGGGCGTCAATTTTTGAAAAAAACGTAAGGGGTTAGTATGTCGTTTTTTTCAGTTTTTTCAACCTGCTCAAAATGCGCTTTTCTGTTAAAATAAACACGGGATACCTCACACACACTCAACAGGTCCCCAGGAGCATCCAAAAATGGCATAAAATGCCAAAATTTTAGGGCGTCAATTTTTGAAAAAAAACGTGTCGTTTTTTTCAGTTTTTCAACTAGCTCAAAATGCACTTTTCTGTTAAAATAAACACGGGAAACCTCACACACACTCAAGAGGGGCACCAGGAGCATCCAGAAATGGCATAAAATGCCCAAATTTTAGGGCGTCAATTTTTGAAAAAAAACGTAAGGGGTTAGTATGTCATTTTTTTCAGTTTTTTCAACTTGCTCAAAATGCACTTTTCTGTTAAAATAAACACGGGAAACCTCACACACACTCAACAGGGGCCCAGGAGCATCCAAAAATGGCATAAAATGTCAAAATTTTTCAGTTTTTTCAACTTGCTCAAAATGCACTTTTCTGTTAAAATAAACACGGGAAACCTCACACACACTCAACAGGGGCCCCAGGAGCATCCAAAAATGGCATAAAATGTCAAAATTTTTCAATTTTTTCAACTTGCTCAAAATGCATTTTTCTGTTAAAATAAACACGGGAAACCTCACACACACTCAAGAGGGGCCCCAGGAGCATCCAAAAATGGCATAAAATGCCAAACTTTTAGGGCGTCAATTTTTGAAAAAAAACGTAAGGGTTAGTATGTCGTTTTTTTCAGTTTTTTCAACTTGCTCAAAATGCACTTTTCTGTTAAAATAAACACGGGAAACCTCACACACACTCAACAGGGGCCCCAGGAGCATCCAAAAATGGCATAAAATGCCCAAATTTTAGGGCGTCAATTTTTGAAAAAAAAACGTAAGGGGTTAGTATGTCGTTTTTTTCAGTTTTTTCAACTTGCTCAAAATGCACTTTTCTGTTAAAATAAACACGGGAAACCTCACACACACTCAACAGGGGCCCCAGGAGCATCCACAAATGGCATAAAATGCCAAAATTTTTCAGTTTTTTCAACTTGCTCAAAATGCACTTTTCTGTTAAAATAAACACGGGAAACCTCACACACACTCAACAGGGGCCCCAGGAGCATCCAAAAATGGCATAAAATGCCCAAATTTTAGGGCGTCAATTTTTGAAAAAAAAACGTAAGGGGGTTAGTATGTCGTTTTTTTCAGTTTTTTAAACTTGCTCAAAATGCACATTTCTGTTAAAATAAACACGGGAAACCTCACACACACTCAACAACTAATTGTGTTCCATAAGTGCCAAAACGCTTTTCTCTGAGCGAGTGGAGTGCTTTTTTGGACGTGGCACACAGTGCCATATATGGAGAAAATTTTTACCACAAAGCCTAAAGGTTGCTTGAAATACATTATCACAGCGAGAGAAACACGTTTTCTCATTTTAGCTGTAACTCCACAGCAGTGCTTCTCAGCCACACAAAACTGTTGCAGATAGAACGGGATGAGAAGCTGCGTCAGGCACACTTGGAATGAGCCTCCTGGTACTTTCCGCTGGTTTACAATGACGCGCCGTATCATCCTTTGCTCACAATGTATTTGAGAGCGAATAAAGTGCTTTTTTGAACAACGGTTGTGTGAGCCAAGCAATAAAGCACATCACACTAATTGTGTTCCATAAGTGCCAAAACGCTTTTCTCTGAGCGAGTGGAGTGCTTTTTTGGACGTGGCACACATGTGCCATATATGGAGAAAATTTTTACCACAAAGCCTATAGGTTGCTTGAAATACATTATCACAGCGAGAGAAACACATTTTCTCATTTTAGCTGTAACTCCACAGCAGTGCTTCTCAGCCACACGAAACTGTTGCAGATAGAACGGGATGAGAAGCTGCGTCAGGCACACTTGGAATGAGCCTCCTGGCACCTTCCGCTGGTTTACAATGACGCGCCGTATCATCCTTTCCTCACAATGTATTTGAGAGCGAATAAAGTGCTTTTTTGAACAACGGTTGTGTGAGCCAAGCAATAAAGCACATCACACTAATTGTGTTCCATAAGTGCCAAAACGCTTTTCTCTGAGCGAGTGGAGTGTTTTTTTGGACGTGGCACACATGTGCCATATATGGAGAAATTTTTTACCACAAAGCCTATAGGTTGCTTGAAATACATTATCACAGCGAGAGAAACACGTTTTCTCATTTTAGCTGTAACTCCACAGCAGTGCTTCTCAGCCACACGAAACCTTTGCAGATAGAACGGGATGAGAAGCTGCGTCAGGCACACTTGGAATAAGCCTCCTGGCACCTTCCGCTGGTTTACAATGACGCGCCGTATCATCCTTTGCTCACAATGTATTTGAGAGCGAATAAAGTGCTTTTTTGAACAACGGTTGTGTGAGCCAAGCAATAAAGCACATCACACTAATTGTGTTCCATAAGTGCCAAAACGCTTTTCTCTGAGCGAGTGGAGTGCTTTTTTGGACGTGGCACACAGTGCCATATATGGAGAAAAGTTTTACCACAAAGCCTATAGGTTGCTTGAAATACATTATCACAGCGAGAGAAACACATTTTCTCATTTTAGCTGTAACTCCACAGCAGTGCTTCTCAGCCACACGAAACTGTTGCAGATAGAACGGGATGAGAAGCTGCGTCAGGCACACTTGGAATGAGCCTCCTGGCACCTTCCGCTGGTTTACAATGACGCGCCGTATCATCCTTTCCTCACAATGTATTTGAGAGCGAATAAAGTGCTTTTTTGAACAACGGTTGTGTGAGCCAAGCAATAAAGCACATCACACTAATTGTGTTCCATAAGTGCCAAAACGCTTTTCTCTGAGCGAGTGGAGTGCTTTTTTGGACGTGGCACACATGTGCCATATATGGAGAAATTTTTTACCACAAAGCCTATAGGTTGCTTGAAATACAAGCAAGAGAGAAACACGTTTTCTCATTTTAGCTGTAACTCCACAGCAGTGCTTCTCAGCCACACAAAACTGTTGCAGATAGAACGGGATGAGAAGCTGCGTCAGGCACACTTGGAATGAGCCTCCTGGCACTTTCCGCTGGTTTACAATGACGCGCCGTATCATCCTTTGCTCACAATGTATTTGAGAGCGAATAAAGTGCTTTTTTGAACAACGGTTGTGTGAGCCAAGCAATAAAGCACATCACACTAAATGTGTTCCATAAGTGCCAAATCGCTTTTCTCTGAGCGAGTGGAGTGCTTTTTTGGACGTGGCACACATGTGCCATATATGGAGAAAAGTTTTACCACAAAGCCTATAGGTTGCTTGAAATACATTATCACAGCGAGAGAAACACATTTTCTCATTTTAGCTGTAACTCCACAGCAGTGCTTCTCAGCCACACGAAACTGTTGCAGATAGAACGGGATGAGAAGCTGCGTCAGGCACACTTGGAATGAGCCTCCTGGCACCTTCCGCTGGTTTACAATGACGCGCCGTATCATCCTTTCCTCACAATGTATTTGAGAGCGAATAAAGTGCTTTTTTGAACAACGGTTGTGTGAGCCAAGCAATAAAGCACATCACACTAATTGTGTTCCATAAGTGCCAAAACGCTTTTCTCTGAGCGAGTGGAGTGTTTTTTTGGACGTGGCACACATGTGCCATATATGGAGAAATTTTTTACCACAAAGCCTATAGGTTGCTTGAAATACATTATCACAGCGAGAGAAACACGTTTTCTCATTTTAGCTGTAACTCCACAGCAGTGCTTCTCAGCCACACGAAACCGTTGCAGATAGAACGGGATGAGAAGCTGCGTCAGGCACACTTGGAATGAGCCTCCTGGCACCTTCCGCTGGTTTACAATGACGCGCCGTATCATCCTTTGCTCACAATGTATTTGAGAGCGAATAAAGTGCTTTTTTGAACAACGGTTGTGTGAGCCAAGCAATAAAGCACATCACACTAATTGTGTTCCATAAGTGCCAAAACGCTTTTCTCTGAGCGAGTGGAGTGCTTTTTTGGACGTGGCACACAGTGCCATATATGGAGAAAATTGTTACCACAAAGCCTAAAGGTTGCTTGAAATACATTATCACAGCGAGAGAAACACGTTTTCTCATTTTAGCTGTAACTCCACAGCAGTGCTTCTCAGCCACACGAAACTGTTGCAGATAGAACGGGATGAGAAGCTGCGTCAGGCACACTTGGAATGAGCCTCCTGGCACCTTCCGCTGGTTTACAATGACGCGCCGTATCATCCTTTCCTCACAATGTATTTGAGAGCGAATAAAGTGCTTTTTTGAACAACGGTTGTGTGAGCCAAGCAATAAAGCACATCACACTAATTGTGTTCCATAAGTGCCAAAACGCTTTTCTCTGAGCGAGTGGAGTGCTTTTTTGGACGTGGCACACAGTGCCATATATGGAGAAAAGTTTTACCACAAAGCTTATAGGTTGCTTGAAATACATTATCACAGCGAGAGAAACACATTTTCTCATTTTAGCTGTAACTCCACAGCAGTGCTTCTCAGCCACACGAAACTGTTGCAGATAGAACGGAATGAGAAGCTGCGTCAGGCACACTTGGAATGAGCCTCCTGGCACCTTCCGCTGGTTTACAATGACGCGCCGTATCATCCTTTCCTCACAATGTATTTGAGAGCGAATAAAGTGCTTTTTTGAACAACGGTTGTGTGAGCCAAGCAATAAAGCACATCACACTAATTGTGTTCCATAAGTGCCAAAACGCTTTTCTCTGAGCGAGTGGAGTGTTTTTTTGGACGTGGCACACATGTGCCATATATGGAGAAATTTTTTACCACAAAGCCTATAGGTTGCTTGAAATACAAGCAAGAGAGAAACACGTTTTCTCATTTTAGCTGTAACTCCACAGCAGTGCTTCTCAGCCACACAAAACTGTTGCAGATAGAACGGGATGAGAAGCTGCGTCAGGCACACTTAGAATGAGCCTCCTGGCACTTTCCGCTGGTTTACAATGACGCGCCGTATCATCCTTTGCTCACAATGTATTTGAGAGCGAATAAAGTGCTTTTTTGAACAACGGTTGTGTGAGCCAAGCAATAAAGCACATCACACTAAATGTGTTCCATAAGTGCCAAATCGCTTTTCTCTGAGCGAGTGGAGTGCTTTTTTGGACGTGGCACACATGTGCCATATATGGAGAAAAGTTTTACCACAAAGCCTATAGGTTGCTTGAAATACATTATCACAGCGAGAGAAACACATTTTCTCATTTTAGCTGTAACTCCACAGCAGTGCTTCTCAGCCACACGAAACTGTTGCAGATAGAACGGGATGAGAAGCTGCGTCAGGCACACTTGGAATGAGCCTCCTGGCACCTTCCGCTGGTTTACAATGACGCGCCGTATCATCCTTTCCTCACAATGTATTTGAGAGCGAATAAAGTGCTTTTTTGAACAACGGTTGTGTGAGCCAAGCAATAAAGCACATCACACTAATTGTGTTCCATAAGTGCCAAAACGCTTTTCTCTGAGCGAGTGGAGTGTTTTTTTGGACGTGGCACACATGTGCCATATATGGAGAAATTTTTTACCACAAAGCCTATAGGTTGCTTGAAATACATTATCACAGCGAGAGAAACACGTTTTCTCATTTTAGCTGTAACTCCACAGCAGTGCTTCTCAGCCACACGAAACCGTTGCAGATAGAACGGGATGAGAAGCTGCGTCAGGCACACTTGGAATGAGCCTCCTGGCACCTTCCGCTGGTTTACAATGACGCGCCGTATCATCCTTTGCTCACAATGTATTTGAGAGCGAATAAAGTGCTTTTTTGAACAACGGTTGTGTGAGCCAAGCAATAAAGCACATCACACTAATTGTGTTCCATAAGTGCCAAAACGCTTTTCTCTGAGCGAGTGGAGTGTTTTTTTGGACGTGGCACACATGTGCCATATATGGAGAAATTTTTTACCACAAAGCCTATAGGTTGCTTGAAATACATTATCACAGCGAGAGAAACACGTTTTCTCATTTTAGCTGTAACTCCACAGCAGTGCTTCTCAGCCACACGAAACCGTTGCAGATAGAACGGGATGAGAAGCTGCGTCAGGCACACTTGGAATGAGCCTCCTGGCACCTTCCGCTGGTTTACAATGACGCGCCGTATCATCCTTTGCTCACAATGTATTTGAGAGCGAATAAAGTGCTTTTTTGAACAACGGTTGTGTGAGCCAAGCAATAAAGCACATCACACTAATTGTGTTCCATAAGTGCCAAAACGCTTTTCTCTGAGCGAGTGGAGTGCTTTTTTGGACGTGGCACACAGTGCCATATATGGAGAAAATTTTTACCACAAAGCCTAAAGGTTGCTTGAAATACATTATCACAGCGAGAGAAACACGTTTTCTCATTTTAGCTGTAACTCCACAGCAGTGCTTCTCAGCCACACGAAACCTTTGCAGATAGAACGGGATGAGAAGCTGCGTCAGGCACACTTGGAATAAGCCTCCTGGCACCTTCCGCTGGTTTACAATGACGCGCCGTATCATCCTTTGCTCACAATGTATTTGAGAGCGAATAAAGTGCTTTTTTGAACAACGGTTGTGTGAGCCAAGCAATAAAGCACATCACACTAATTGTGTTCCATAAGTGCCAAAACGCTTTTCTCTGAGCGAGTGGAGTGCTTTTTTGGACGTGGCACACAGTGCCATATATGGAGAAAAGTTTTACCACAAAGCCTATAGGTTGCTTGAAATACATTATCACAGCGAGAGAAACACATTTTCTCATTTTAGCTGTAACTCCACAGCAGTGCTTCTCAGCCACACGAAACTGTTGCAGATAGAACGGGATGAGAAGCTGCGTCAGGCACACTTGGAATGAGCCTCCTGGCACCTTCCGCTGGTTTACAATGACGCGCCGTATCATCCTTTCCTCACAATGTATTTGAGAGCGAATAAAGTGCTTTTTTGAACAACGGTTGTGTGAGCCAAGCAATAAAGCACATCACACTAATTGTGTTCCATAAGTGCCAAAACGCTTTTCTCTGAGCGAGTGGAGTGTTTTTTTGGACGTGGCACACATGTGCCATATATGGAGAAATTTTTTACCACAAAGCCTATAGGTTGCTTGAAATACATTATCACAGCGAGAGAAACACGTTTTCTCATTTTAGCTGTAACTCCACAGCAGTGCTTCTCAGCCACACGAAACCGTTGCAGATAGAACGGGATGAGAAGCTGCGTCAGGCACACTTGGAATGAGCCTCCTGGCACCTTCCGCTGGTTTACAATGACGCGCCGTATCATCCTTTGCTCACAATGTATTTGAGAGCGAATAAAGTGCTTTTTTGAACAACGGTTGTGTGAGCCAAGCAATAAAGCACATCACACTAATTGTGTTCCATAAGTGCCAAAACGCTTTTCTCTGAGCGAGTGGAGTGCTTTTTTGGACGTGGCACACAGTGCCATATATGGAGAAAAGTTTTACCACAAAGCCTATAGGTTGCTTGAAATACATTATCACAGCGAGAGAAACACATTTTCTCATTTTAGCTGTAACTCCACAGCAGTGCTTCTCAGCCACACGAAACTGTTGCAGATAGAACGGGATGAGAAGCTGCGTCAGGCACACTTGGAATGAGCCTCCTGGCACCTTCCGCTGGTTTACAATGACGCGCCGTATCATCCTTTCCTCACAATGTATTTGAGAGCGAATAAAGTGCTTTTTTGAACAACGGTTGTGTGAGCCAAGCAATAAAGCACATCACACTAATTGTGTTCCATAAGTGCCAAAACGCTTTTCTCTGAGCGAGTGGAGTGTTTTTTTGGACGTGGCACACATGTGCCATATATGGAGAAATTTTTTACCACAAAGCCTATAGGTTGCTTGAAATACATTATCACAGCGAGAGAAACACGTTTTCTCATTTTAGCTGTAACTCCACAGCAGTGCTTCTCAGCCACACGAAACCGTTGCAGATAGAACGGGATGAGAAGCTGCGTCAGGCACACTTGGAATGAGCCTCCTGGCACCTTCCGCTGGTTTACAATGACGCGCCGTATCATCCTTTGCTCACAATGTATTTGAGAGCGAATAAAGTGCTTTTTTGAACAACGGTTGTGTGAGCCAAGCAATAAAGCACATCACACTAATTGTGTTCCATAAGTGCCAAAACGCTTTTCTCTGAGCGAGTGGAGTGCTTTTTTGGACGTGGCACACAGTGCCATATATGGAGAAAATTGTTACCACAAAGCCTAAAGGTTGCTTGAAATACATTATCACAGCGAGAGAAACACGTTTTCTCATTTTAGCTGTAACTCCACAGCAGTGCTTCTCAGCCACACGAAACTGTTGCAGATAGAACGGGATGAGAAGCTGCGTCAGGCACACTTGGAATGAGCCTCCTGGCACCTTCCGCTGGTTTACAATGACGCGCCGTATCATCCTTTCCTCACAATGTATTTGAGAGCGAATAAAGTGCTTTTTTGAACAACGGTTGTGTGAGCCAAGCAATAAAGCACATCACACTAATTGTGTTCCATAAGTGCCAAAACGCTTTTCTCTGAGCGAGTGGAGTGCTTTTTTGGACGTGGCACACAGTGCCATATATGGAGAAAAGTTTTACCACAAAGCTTATAGGTTGCTTGAAATACATTATCACAGCGAGAGAAACACATTTTCTCATTTTAGCTGTAACTCCACAGCAGTGCTTCTCAGCCACACGAAACTGTTGCAGATAGAACGGAATGAGAAGCTGCGTCAGGCACACTTGGAATGAGCCTCCTGGCACCTTCCGCTGGTTTACAATGACGCGCCGTATCATCCTTTCCTCACAATGTATTTGAGAGCGAATAAAGTGCTTTTTTGAACAACGGTTGTGTGAGCCAAGCAATAAAGCACATCACACTAATTGTGTTCCATAAGTGCCAAAACGCTTTTCTCTGAGCGAGTGGAGTGTTTTTTTGGACGTGGCACACATGTGCCATATATGGAGAAATTTTTTACCACAAAGCCTATAGGTTGCTTGAAATACAAGCAAGAGAGAAACACGTTTTCTCATTTTAGCTGTAACTCCACAGCAGTGCTTCTCAGCCACACAAAACTGTTGCAGATAGAACGGGATGAGAAGCTGCGTCAGGCACACTTAGAATGAGCCTCCTGGCACTTTCCGCTGGTTTACAATGACGCGCCGTATCATCCTTTGCTCACAATGTATTTGAGAGCGAATAAAGTGCTTTTTTGAACAACGGTTGTGTGAGCCAAGCAATAAAGCACATCACACTAAATGTGTTCCATAAGTGCCAAATCGCTTTTCTCTGAGCGAGTGGAGTGCTTTTTTGGACGTGGCACACATGTGCCATATATGGAGAAAAGTTTTACCACAAAGCCTATAGGTTGCTTGAAATACATTATCACAGCGAGAGAAACACATTTTCTCATTTTAGCTGTAACTCCACAGCAGTGCTTCTCAGCCACACGAAACTGTTGCAGATAGAACGGGATGAGAAGCTGCGTCAGGCACACTTGGAATGAGCCTCCTGGCACCTTCCGCTGGTTTACAATGACGCGCCGTATCATCCTTTCCTCACAATGTATTTGAGAGCGAATAAAGTGCTTTTTTGAACAACGGTTGTGTGAGCCAAGCAATAAAGCACATCACACTAATTGTGTTCCATAAGTGCCAAAACGCTTTTCTCTGAGCGAGTGGAGTGTTTTTTTGGACGTGGCACACATGTGCCATATATGGAGAAATTTTTTACCACAAAGCCTATAGGTTGCTTGAAATACATTATCACAGCGAGAGAAACACGTTTTCTCATTTTAGCTGTAACTCCACAGCAGTGCTTCTCAGCCACACGAAACCGTTGCAGATAGAACGGGATGAGAAGCTGCGTCAGGCACACTTGGAATGAGCCTCCTGGCACCTTCCGCTGGTTTACAATGACGCGCCGTATCATCCTTTGCTCACAATGTATTTGAGAGCGAATAAAGTGCTTTTTTGAACAACGGTTGTGTGAGCCAAGCAATAAAGCACATCACACTAATTGTGTTCCATAAGTGCCAAAACGCTTTTCTCTGAGCGAGTGGAGTGCTTTTTTGGACGTGGCACACAGTGCCATATATGGAGAAAATTTTTACCACAAAGCCTAAAGGTTGCTTGAAATACATTATCACAGCGAGAGAAACACGTTTTCTCATTTTAGCTGTAACTCCACAGCAGTGCTTCTCAGCCACACGAAACCTTTGCAGATAGAACGGGATGAGAAGCTGCGTCAGGCACACTTGGAATAAGCCTCCTGGCACCTTCCGCTGGTTTACAATGACGCGCCGTATCATCCTTTGCTCACAATGTATTTGAGAGCGAATAAAGTGCTTTTTTGAACAACGGTTGTGTGAGCCAAGCAATAAAGCACATCACACTAATTGTGTTCCATAAGTGCCAAAACGCTTTTCTCTGAGCGAGTGGAGTGCTTTTTTGGACGTGGCACACAGTGCCATATATGGAGAAAAGTTTTACCACAAAGCCTATAGGTTGCTTGAAATACATTATCACAGCGAGAGAAACACATTTTCTCATTTTAGCTGTAACTCCACAGCAGTGCTTCTCAGCCACACGAAACTGTTGCAGATAGAACGGGATGAGAAGCTGCGTCAGGCACACTTGGAATGAGCCTCCTGGCACCTTCCGCTGGTTTACAATGACGCGCCGTATCATCCTTTCCTCACAATGTATTTGAGAGCGAATAAAGTGCTTTTTTGAACAACGGTTGTGTGAGCCAAGCAATAAAGCACATCACACTAATTGTGTTCCATAAGTGCCAAAACGCTTTTCTCTGAGCGAGTGGAGTGCTTTTTTGGACGTGGCACACATGTGCCATATATGGAGAAATTTTTTACCACAAAGCCTATAGGTTGCTTGAAATACAAGCAAGAGAGAAACACGTTTTCTCATTTTAGCTGTAACTCCACAGCAGTGCTTCTCAGCCACACAAAACTGTTGCAGATAGAACGGGATGAGAAGCTGCGTCAGGCACACTTGGAATGAGCCTCCTGGCACTTTCCGCTGGTTTACAATGACGCGCCGTATCATCCTTTGCTCACAATGTATTTGAGAGCGAATAAAGTGCTTTTTTGAACAACGGTTGTGTGAGCCAAGCAATAAAGCACATCACACTAAATGTGTTCCATAAGTGCCAAATCGCTTTTCTCTGAGCGAGTGGAGTGCTTTTTTGGACGTGGCACACATGTGCCATATATGGAGAAAAGTTTTACCACAAAGCCTATAGGTTGCTTGAAATACATTATCACAGCGAGAGAAACACATTTTCTCATTTTAGCTGTAACTCCACAGCAGTGCTTCTCAGCCACACGAAACTGTTGCAGATAGAACGGGATGAGAAGCTGCGTCAGGCACACTTGGAATGAGCCTCCTGGCACCTTCCGCTGGTTTACAATGACGCGCCGTATCATCCTTTCCTCACAATGTATTTGAGAGCGAATAAAGTGCTTTTTTGAACAACGGTTGTGTGAGCCAAGCAATAAAGCACATCACACTAATTGTGTTCCATAAGTGCCAAAACGCTTTTCTCTGAGCGAGTGGAGTGTTTTTTTGGACGTGGCACACATGTGCCATATATGGAGAAATTTTTTACCACAAAGCCTATAGGTTGCTTGAAATACAAGCAAGAGAGAAACACGTTTTCTCATTTTAGCTGTAACTCCACAGCAGTGCTTCTCAGCCACACAAAACTGTTGCAGATAGAACGGGATGAGAAGCTGCGTCAGGCACACTTAGAATGAGCCTCCTGGCACTTTCCGCTGGTTTACAATGACGCGCCGTATCATCCTTTGCTCACAATGTATTTGAGAGCGAATAAAGTGCTTTTTTGAACAACGGTTGTGTGAGCCAAGCAATAAAGCACATCACACTAAATGTGTTCCATAAGTGCCAAATCGCTTTTCTCTGAGCGAGTGGAGTGCTTTTTTGGACGTGGCACACATGTGCCATATATGGAGAAAAGTTTTACCACAAAGCCTATAGGTTGCTTGAAATACATTATCACAGCGAGAGAAACACATTTTCTCATTTTAGCTGTAACTCCACAGCAGTGCTTCTCAGCCACACGAAACTGTTGCAGATAGAACGGGATGAGAAGCTGCGTCAGGCACACTTGGAATGAGCCTCCTGGCACCTTCCGCTGGTTTACAATGACGCGCCGTATCATCCTTTCCTCACAATGTATTTGAGAGCGAATAAAGTGCTTTTTTGAACAACGGTTGTGTGAGCCAAGCAATAAAGCACATCACACTAATTGTGTTCCATAAGTGCCAAAACGCTTTTCTCTGAGCGAGTGGAGTGTTTTTTTGGACGTGGCACACATGTGCCATATATGGAGAAATTTTTTACCACAAAGCCTATAGGTTGCTTGAAATACATTATCACAGCGAGAGAAACACGTTTTCTCATTTTAGCTGTAACTCCACAGCAGTGCTTCTCAGCCACACGAAACCGTTGCAGATAGAACGGGATGAGAAGCTGCGTCAGGCACACTTGGAATGAGCCTCCTGGCACCTTCCGCTGGTTTACAATGACGCGCCGTATCATCCTTTGCTCACAATGTATTTGAGAGCGAATAAAGTGCTTTTTTGAACAACGGTTGTGTGAGCCAAGCAATAAAGCACATCACACTAATTGTGTTCCATAAGTGCCAAAACGCTTTTCTCTGAGCGAGTGGAGTGTTTTTTTGGACGTGGCACACATGTGCCATATATGGAGAAATTTTTTACCACAAAGCCTATAGGTTGCTTGAAATACATTATCACAGCGAGAGAAACACGTTTTCTCATTTTAGCTGTAACTCCACAGCAGTGCTTCTCAGCCACACGAAACCGTTGCAGATAGAACGGGATGAGAAGCTGCGTCAGGCACACTTGGAATGAGCCTCCTGGCACCTTCCGCTGGTTTACAATGACGCGCCGTATCATCCTTTGCTCACAATGTATTTGAGAGCGAATAAAGTGCTTTTTTGAACAACGGTTGTGTGAGCCAAGCAATAAAGCACATCACACTAATTGTGTTCCATAAGTGCCAAAACGCTTTTCTCTGAGCGAGTGGAGTGCTTTTTTGGACGTGGCACACAGTGCCATATATGGAGAAAATTTTTACCACAAAGCCTAAAGGTTGCTTGAAATACATTATCACAGCGAGAGAAACACGTTTTCTCATTTTAGCTGTAACTCCACAGCAGTGCTTCTCAGCCACACGAAAGTGTTGCAGATAGAACGGGATGAGAAGCTGCGTCAGGCACACTTGGAATGAGCCTCCTGGCACCTTCCGCTGGTTTACAATGACGCGCCGTATCATCCTTTCCTCACAATGTATTTGAGAGCGAATAAAGTGCTTTTTTGAACAACGGTTGTGTGAGCCAAGCAATAAAGCACATCACACTAATTGTGTTCCATAAGTGCCAAAACGCTTTTCTCTGAGCGAGTGGAGTGCTTTTTTGGACGTGGCACACAGTGCCATATATGGAGAAAAGTTTTACCACAAAGCTTATAGGTTGCTTGAAATACATTATCACAGCGAGAGAAACACATTTTCTCATTTTAGCTGTAACTCCACAGCAGTGCTTCTCAGCCACACGAAACTGTTGCAGATAGAACGGAATGAGAAGCTGCGTCAGGCACACTTGGAATGAGCCTCCTGGCACCTTCCGCTGGTTTACAATGACGCGCCGTATCATCCTTTCCTCACAATGTATTTGAGAGCGAATAAAGTGCTTTTTTGAACAACGGTTGTGTGAGCCAAGCAATAAAGCACATCACACTAATTGTGTTCCATAAGTGCCAAAACGCTTTTCTCTGAGCGAGTGGAGTGTTTTTTTGGACGTGGCACACATGTGCCATATATGGAGAAATTTTTTACCACAAAGCCTATAGGTTGCTTGAAATACAAGCAAGAGAGAAACACGTTTTCTCATTTTAGCTGTAACTCCACAGCAGTGCTTCTCAGCCACACAAAACTGTTGCAGATAGAACGGGATGAGAAGCTGCGTCAGGCACACTTAGAATGAGCCTCCTGGCACTTTCCGCTGGTTTACAATGACGCGCCGTATCATCCTTTGCTCACAATGTATTTGAGAGCGAATAAAGTGCTTTTTTGAACAACGGTTGTGTGAGCCAAGCAATAAAGCACATCACACTAAATGTGTTCCATAAGTGCCAAATCGCTTTTCTCTGAGCGAGTGGAGTGCTTTTTTGGACGTGGCACACATGTGCCATATATGGAGAAAAGTTTTACCACAAAGCCTATAGGTTGCTTGAAATACATTATCACAGCGAGAGAAACACATTTTCTCATTTTAGCTGTAACTCCACAGCAGTGCTTCTCAGCCACACGAAACTGTTGCAGATAGAACGGGATGAGAAGCTGCGTCAGGCACACTTGGAATGAGCCTCCTGGCACCTTCCGCTGGTTTACAATGACGCGCCGTATCATCCTTTCCTCACAATGTATTTGAGAGCGAATAAAGTGCTTTTTTGAACAACGGTTGTGTGAGCCAAGCAATAAAGCACATCACACTAATTGTGTTCCATAAGTGCCAAAACGCTTTTCTCTGAGCGAGTAGAGTGTTTTTTTGGACGTGGCACACATGTGCCATATATGGAGAAATTTTTTACCACAAAGCCTATAGGTTGCTTGAAATACATTATCACAGCGAGAGAAACACGTTTTCTCATTTTAGCTGTAACTCCACAGCAGTGCTTCTCAGCCACACGAAACCGTTGCAGATAGAACGGGATGAGAAGCTGCGTCAGGCACACTTGGAATGAGCCTCCTGGCACCTTCCGCTGGTTTACAATGACGCGCCGTATCATCCTTTGCTCACAATGTATTTGAGAGCGAATAAAGTGCTTTTTTGAACAACGGTTGTGTGAGCCAAGCAATAAAGCACATCACACTAATTGTGTTCCATAAGTGCCAAAACGCTTTTCTCTGAGCGAGTGGAGTGCTTTTTTGGACGTGGCACACAGTGCCATATATGGAGAAAATTTTTACCACAAAGCCTAAAGGTTGCTTGAAATACATTATCACAGCGAGAGAAACACGTTTTCTCATTTTAGCTGTAACTCCACAGCAGTGCTTCTCAGCCACACGAAACCTTTGCAGATAGAACGGGATGAGAAGCTGCGTCAGGCACACTTGGAATAAGCCTCCTGGCACCTTCCGCTGGTTTACAATGACGCGCCGTATCATCCTTTGCTCACAATGTATTTGAGAGCGAATAAAGTGCTTTTTTGAACAACGGTTGTGTGAGCCAAGCAATAAAGCACATCACACTAATTGTGTTCCATAAGTGCCAAAACGCTTTTCTCTGAGCGAGTGGAGTGCTTTTTTGGACGTGGCACACAGTGCCATATATGGAGAAAAGTTTTACCACAAAGCCTATAGGTTGCTTGAAATACATTATCACAGCGAGAGAAACACATTTTCTCATTTTAGCTGTAACTCCACAGCAGTGCTTCTCAGCCACACGAAACTGTTGCAGATAGAACGGGATGAGAAGCTGCGTCAGGCACACTTGGAATGAGCCTCCTGGCACCTTCCGCTGGTTTACAATGACGCGCCGTATCATCCTTTCCTCACAATGTATTTGAGAGCGAATAAAGTGCTTTTTTGAACAACGGTTGTGTGAGCCAAGCAATAAAGCACATCACACTAATTGTGTTCCATAAGTGCCAAAACGCTTTTCTCTGAGCGAGTGGAGTGCTTTTTTGGACGTGGCACACATGTGCCATATATGGAGAAATTTTTTACCACAAAGCCTATAGGTTGCTTGAAATACAAGCAAGAGAGAAACACGTTTTCTCATTTTAGCTGTAACTCCACAGCAGTGCTTCTCAGCCACACAAAACTGTTGCAGATAGAACGGGATGAGAAGCTGCGTCAGGCACACTTGGAATGAGCCTCCTGGCACTTTCCGCTGGTTTACAATGACGCGCCGTATCATCCTTTGCTCACAATGTATTTGAGAGCGAATAAAGTGCTTTTTTGAACAACGGTTGTGTGAGCCAAGCAATAAAGCACATCACACTAAATGTGTTCCATAAGTGCCAAATCGCTTTTCTCTGAGCGAGTGGAGTGCTTTTTTGGACGTGGCACACATGTGCCATATATGGAGAAAAGTTTTACCACAAAGCCTATAGGTTGCTTGAAATACATTATCACAGCGAGAGAAACACATTTTCTCATTTTAGCTGTAACTCCACAGCAGTGCTTCTCAGCCACACGAAACTGTTGCAGATAGAACGGGATGAGAAGCTGCGTCAGGCACACTTGGAATGAGCCTCCTGGCACCTTCCGCTGGTTTACAATGACGCGCCGTATCATCCTTTCCTCACAATGTATTTGAGAGCGAATAAAGTGCTTTTTTGAACAACGGTTGTGTGAGCCAAGCAATAAAGCACATCACACTAATTGTGTTCCATAAGTGCCAAAACGCTTTTCTCTGAGCGAGTGGAGTGTTTTTTTGGACGTGGCACACATGTGCCATATATGGAGAAATTTTTTACCACAAAGCCTATAGGTTGCTTGAAATACAAGCAAGAGAGAAACACGTTTTCTCATTTTAGCTGTAACTCCACAGCAGTGCTTCTCAGCCACACAAAACTGTTGCAGATAGAACGGGATGAGAAGCTGCGTCAGGCACACTTAGAATGAGCCTCCTGGCACTTTCCGCTGGTTTACAATGACGCGCCGTATCATCCTTTGCTCACAATGTATTTGAGAGCGAATAAAGTGCTTTTTTGAACAACGGTTGTGTGAGCCAAGCAATAAAGCACATCACACTAAATGTGTTCCATAAGTGCCAAATCGCTTTTCTCTGAGCGAGTGGAGTGCTTTTTTGGACGTGGCACACATGTGCCATATATGGAGAAAAGTTTTACCACAAAGCCTATAGGTTGCTTGAAATACATTATCACAGCGAGAGAAACACATTTTCTCATTTTAGCTGTAACTCCACAGCAGTGCTTCTCAGCCACACGAAACTGTTGCAGATAGAACGGGATGAGAAGCTGCGTCAGGCACACTTGGAATGAGCCTCCTGGCACCTTCCGCTGGTTTACAATGACGCGCCGTATCATCCTTTCCTCACAATGTATTTGAGAGCGAATAAAGTGCTTTTTTGAACAACGGTTGTGTGAGCCAAGCAATAAAGCACATCACACTAATTGTGTTCCATAAGTGCCAAAACGCTTTTCTCTGAGCGAGTGGAGTGTTTTTTTGGACGTGGCACACATGTGCCATATATGGAGAAATTTTTTACCACAAAGCCTATAGGTTGCTTGAAATACATTATCACAGCGAGAGAAACACGTTTTCTCATTTTAGCTGTAACTCCACAGCAGTGCTTCTCAGCCACACGAAACCGTTGCAGATAGAACGGGATGAGAAGCTGCGTCAGGCACACTTGGAATGAGCCTCCTGGCACCTTCCGCTGGTTTACAATGACGCGCCGTATCATCCTTTGCTCACAATGTATTTGAGAGCGAATAAAGTGCTTTTTTGAACAACGGTTGTGTGAGCCAAGCAATAAAGCACATCACACTAAATGTGTTCCATAAGTGCCAAATCGCTTTTCTCTGAGCGAGTGGAGTGTTTTTTTGGACGTGGCACACATGTGCCATATATGGAGAAAAGTTTTACCACAAAGCCTATAGGTTGCTTGAAATACATTATCACAGCGAGAGAAACACATTTTCTCATTTTAGCTGTAACTCCACAGCAGTGCTTCTCAGCCACACGAAACTGTTGCAGATAGAACGGGATAAGAAGCTGCGTCAGGCACACTTGGAATGAGCCTCCTGGCACCTTCCGCTGGTTTACAATGACGCGCCGTATCATCCTTTCCTCACAATGTATTTGAGAGCGAATAAAGTGCTTTTTTGAACAACGGTTGTGTGAGCCAAGCAATAAAGCACATCACACTAATTGTGTTCCATAAGTGCCAAAACGCTTTTCTCTGAGCGAGTGGAGTGTTTTTTTGGACGTGGCACACATGTGCCATATATGGAGAAATTTTTTACCACAAAGCCTATAGGTTGCTTGAAATACAAGCAAGAGAGAAACACGTTTTCTCATTTTAGCTGTAACTCCACAGCAGTGCTTCTCAGCCACACAAAACTGTTGCAGATAGAACGGGATGAGAAGCTGCGTCAGGCACACTTGGAATGAGCCTCCTGGCACTTTCCGCTGGTTTACAATGACGCGCCGTATCATCCTTTGCTCACAATGTATTTGAGAGCGAATAAAGTGCTTTTTTGAACAACGGTTGTGTGAGCCAAGCAATAAAGCACATCACACTAAATGTGTTCCATAAGTGCCAAATCGCTTTTCTCTGAGCGAGTGGAGTGCTTTTTTGGACGTGGCACACATGTGCCATATATGGAGAAAAGTTTTACCACAAAGCCTATAGGTTGCTTGAAATACATTATCACAGCGAGAGAAACACATTTTCTCATTTTAGCTGTAACTCCACAGCAGTGCTTCTCAGCCACACGAAACTGTTGCAGATAGAACGGGATGAGAAGCTGCGTCAGGCACACTTGGAATGAGCCTCCTGGCACCTTCCGCTGGTTTACAATGACGCGCCGTATCATCCTTTCCTCACAATGTATTTGAGAGCGAATAAAGTGCTTTTTTGAACAACGGTTGTGTGAGCCAAGCAATAAAGCACATCACACTAATTGTGTTCCATAAGTGCCAAAACGCTTTTCTCTGAGCGAGTGGAGTGTTTTTTTGGACGTGGCACACATGTGCCATATATGGAGAAATTTTTTACCACAAAGCCTATAGGTTGCTTGAAATACATTATCACAGCGAGAGAAACACGTTTTCTCATTTTAGCTGTAACTCCACAGCAGTGCTTCTCAGCCACACGAAACCGTTGCAGATAGAACGGGATGAGAAGCTGCGTCAGGCACACTTGGAATGAGCCTCCTGGCACCTTCCGCTGGTTTACAATGACGCGCCGTATCATCCTTTGCTCACAATGTATTTGAGAGCGAATAAAGTGCTTTTTTGAACAACGGTTGTGTGAGCCAAGCAATAAAGCACATCACACTAATTGTGTTCCATAAGTGCCAAAACGCTTTTCTCTGAGCGAGTGGAGTGCTTTTTTGGACGTGGCACACAGTGCCATATATGGAGAAAATTTTTACCACAAAGCCTAAAGGTTGCTTGAAATACATTATCACAGCGAGAGAAACACGTTTTCTCATTTTAGCTGTAACTCCACAGCAGTGCTTCTCAGCCACACGAAACTGTTGCAGATAGAACGGGATGAGAAGCTGCGTCAGGCACACTTGGAATGAGCCTCCTGGCACCTTCCGCTGGTTTACAATGACGCGCCGTATCATCCTTTCCTCACAATGTATTTGAGAGCGAATAAAGTGCTTTTTTGAACAACGGTTGTGTGAGCCAAGCAATAAAGCACATCACACTAATTGTGTTCCATAAGTGCCAAAACGCTTTTCTCTGAGCGAGTGGAGTGCTTTTTTGGACGTGGCACACAGTGCCATATATGGAGAAAAGTTTTACCACAAAGCTTATAGGTTGCTTGAAATACATTATCACAGCGAGAGAAATACATTTTCTCATTTTAGCTGTAACTCCACAGCAGTGCTTCTCAGCCACACGAAACTGTTGCAGATAGAACGGAATGAGAAGCTGCGTCAGGCACACTTGGAATGAGCCTCCTGGCACCTTCCGCTGGTTTACAATGACGCGCCGTATCATCCTTTCCTCACAATGTATTTGAGAGCGAATAAAGTGCTTTTTTGAACAACGGTTGTGTGAGCCAAGCAATAAAGCACATCACACTAATTGTGTTCCATAAGTGCCAAAACGCTTTTCTCTGAGCGAGTGGAGTGCTTTTTTGGACGTGGCACACATGTGCCATATATGGAGAAAATTTTTACCACAAAGCCTATAGGTTGCTTGAAATACATTATCACAGCGAGAGAAACACGTTTTCTCATTTTAGCTGTAACTCCACAGCAGTGCTTCTCAGCCACACGAAACCGTTGCAGATAGAACGGGATGAGAAGCTGCGTCAGGCACACTTGGAATGAGCCTCCTGGCACCTTCCGCTGGTTTACAATGACGCGCCGTATCATCCTTTGCTCACAATGTATTTGAGAGCGAATAAAGTGCTTTTTTGAACAACGGTTGTGTGATCCACATCACACTAAATGTGTTCCATAAGTGCCAAAACGCTTTTCTCTGAGCGAGTGGAGTGCTTTTTTGGACGTGGCACACATGTGCCATATATGGAGAAAATTTTTACCACAAAGCCTATAGGTTGCTTGAAATACATTATCACAGCGAGAGAAACACATTTTCTCATTTTAGCTGTAACTCCACAGCAGTGCTTCTCAGCCACACGAAACCGTTGCAGATAGAACGGGATGAGAAGCTGCGTCAGGCACACTTGGAATGAGCCTCCTGGCACCTTCCGCTGGTTTACAATGACGCGCCGTATCATCCTTTGCTCACAATGTATTTGAGAGCGAATAAAGTGCTTTTTTGAACAACGGTTGTGTGAGCCAAGCAATAAAGCACATCACACTAATTGTGTTCCATAAGTGCCAAAACGCTTTTCTCTGAGCGAGTGGAGTGCTTTTTTGGACGTGGCACACAGTGCCATATATGGAGAAAATTTTTACCACAAAGCCTAAAGGTTGCTTGAAATACATTATCACAGCGAGAGAAACACGTTTTCTCATTTTAGCTGTAACTCCACAGCAGTGCTTCTCAGCCACACGAAACTGTTGCAGATAGAACGGGATGAGAAGCTGCGTCAGGCACACTTGGAATGAGCCTCCTGGCACCTTCCGCTGGTTTACAATGACGCGCCGTATCATCCTTTCCTCACAATGTATTTGAGAGCGAATAAAGTGCTTTTTTGAACAACGGTTGTGTGAGCCAAGCAATAAAGCACATCACACTAATTGTGTTCCATAAGTGCCAAAACGCTTTTCTCTGAGCGAGTGGAGTGCTTTTTTGGACGTGGCACACAGTGCCATATATGGAGAAAAGTTTTACCACAAAGCTTATAGGTTGCTTGAAATACATTATCACAGCGAGAGAAATACATTTTCTCATTTTAGCTGTAACTCCACAGCAGTGCTTCTCAGCCACACAAAACTGTTGCAGATAGAACGGGATGAGAAGCTGCGTCAGGCACACTTAGAATGAGCCTCCTGGCACTTTCCGCTGGTTTACAATGACGCGCCGTATCATCCTTTGCTCACAATGTATTTGAGAGCGAATAAAGTGCTTTTTTGAACAACGGTTGTGTGAGCCAAGCAATAAAGCACATCACACTAAATGTGTTCCATAAGTGCCAAATCGCTTTTCTCTGAGCGAGTGGAGTGCTTTTTTGGACGTGGCACACATGTGCCATATATGGAGAAAAGTTTTACCACAAAGCCTATAGGTTGCTTGAAATACATTATCACAGCGAGAGAAACACATTTTCTCATTTTAGCTGTAACTCCACAGCAGTGCTTCTCAGCCACACGAAACTGTTGCAGATAGAACGGGATGAGAAGCTGCGTCAGGCACACTTGGAATGAGCCTCCTGGCACCTTCCGCTGGTTTACAATGACGCGCCGTATCATCCTTTCCTCACAATGTATTTGAGAGCGAATAAAGTGCTTTTTTGAACAACGGTTGTGTGAGCCAAGCAATAAAGCACATCACACTAATTGTGTTCCATAAGTGCCAAAACGCTTTTCTCTGAGCGAGTGGAGTGTTTTTTTGGACGTGGCACACATGTGCCATATATGGAGAAATTTTTTACCACAAAGCCTATAGGTTGCTTGAAATACATTATCACAGCGAGAGAAACACGTTTTCTCATTTTAGCTGTAACTCCACAGCAGTGCTTCTCAGCCACACGAAACCGTTGCAGATAGAACGGGATGAGAAGCTGCGTCAGGCACACTTGGAATGAGCCTCCTGGCACCTTCCGCTGGTTTACAATGACGCGCCGTATCATCCTTTGCTCACAATGTATTTGAGAGCGAATAAAGTGCTTTTTTGAACAACGGTTGTGTGAGCCAAGCAATAAAGCACATCACACTAAATGTGTTCCATAAGTGCCAAATCGCTTTTCTCTGAGCGAGTGGAGTGTTTTTTTGGACGTGGCACACATGTGCCATATATGGAGAAAAGTTTTACCACAAAGCCTATAGGTTGCTTGAAATACATTATCACAGCGAGAGAAACACATTTTCTCATTTTAGCTGTAACTCCACAGCAGTGCTTCTCAGCCACACGAAACTGTTGCAGATAGAACGGGATAAGAAGCTGCGTCAGGCACACTTGGAATGAGCCTCCTGGCACCTTCCGCTGGTTTACAATGACGCGCCGTATCATCCTTTCCTCACAATGTATTTGAGAGCGAATAAAGTGCTTTTTTGAACAACGGTTGTGTGAGCCAAGCAATAAAGCACATCACACTAATTGTGTTCCATAAGTGCCAAAACGCTTTTCTCTGAGCGAGTGGAGTGTTTTTTTGGACGTGGCACACATGTGCCATATATGGAGAAATTTTTTACCACAAAGCCTATAGGTTGCTTGAAATACAAGCAAGAGAGAAACACGTTTTCTCATTTTAGCTGTAACTCCACAGCAGTGCTTCTCAGCCACACAAAACTGTTGCAGATAGAACGGGATGAGAAGTTGCGTCAGGCACACTTGGAATGAGCCTCCTGGCACTTTCCGCTGGTTTACAATGACGCGCCGTATCATCCTTTGCTCACAATGTATTTGAGAGCGAATAAAGTGCTTTTTTGAACAACGGTTGTGTGAGCCAAGCAATAAAGCACATCACACTAAATGTGTTCCATAAGTGCCAAATCGCTTTTCTCTGAGCGAGTGGAGTGCTTTTTTGGACGTGGCACACATGTGCCATATATGGAGAAAAGTTTTACCACAAAGCCTATAGGTTGCTTGAAATACATTATCACAGCGAGAGAAACACATTTTCTCATTTTAGCTGTAACTCCACAGCAGTGCTTCTCAGCCACACGAAACTGTTGCAGATAGAACGGGATGAGAAGCTGCGTCAGGCACACTTGGAATGAGCCTCCTGGCCCCTTCCGCTGGTTTACAATGACGCGCCGTATCATCCTTTGCTCACAATGTATTTGAGAGCGAATAAAGTGCTTTTTTGAACAACGGTTGTGTGAGCCAAGCAATAAAGCACATCACACTAAATGTGTTCCATAAGTGCCAAATCGCTTTTCTCTGAGCGAGTGGAGTGCTTTTTTGGACGTGGCACACATGTGCCATATATGGAGAAAAGTTTTACCACAAAGCCTATAGGTTGCTTGAAATACATTATCACAGCGAGAGAAACACATTTTCTCATTTTAGCTGTAACTCCACAGCAGTGCTTCTCAGCCACACGAAACTGTTGCAGATAGAACGGGATGAGAAGCTGCGTCAGGCACACTTGGAATGAGCCTCCTGGCCCCTTCCGCTGGTTTACAATGACGCGCCGTATCATCCTTTCCTCACAATGTATTTGAGAGCGAATAAAGTGCTTTTTTGAACAACGGTTGTGTGAGCCAAGCAATAAAGCACATCACACTAATTGTGTTCCATAAGTGCCAAAACGCTTTTCTCTGAGCGAGTGGAGTGCTTTTTTGGACGTGGCACACATGTGCCATATATGGAGAAAATTTTTACCACAAAGCCTATAGGTTGCTTGAAATACATTATCACAGCGAGAGAAACACATTTTCTCATTTTAGCTGTAACTCCACAGCAGTGCTTCTCAGCCACACGAAACCGTTGCAGATAGAACGGGATGCGAAGCTGCGTCAGGCACACTGGGAATGAGCCTCCTGGCACCTTCCGCTGGTTTACAATGACGCGCCGTATCATCCTTTGCTCACAATGTATTTGAGAGCGAATAAAGTGCTTTTTTGAACAACGGTTGTGTGAGCCAAGCAATAAAGCACATCACACTAATTGTGTTCCATAAGTGCCAAAACGCTTTTCTCTGAGCGAGTGGAGTGCTTTTTTGGACGTGGCACACATGTGCCATATATGGAGAAAATTTTTACCACAAAGCCTATAGGTTGCTTGAAATACATTATCACAGCGAGAGAAACACATTTTCTCATTTTAGCTGTAACTCCACAGCAGTGCTTCTCAGCCACACGAAACTGTTGCAGATAGAACGGAATGAGAAGCTGCGTCAGGCACACTTGGAATGAGCCTCCTGGCACCTTCCGCTGGTTTACAATGACGCGCCGTATCATCCTTTCCTCACAATGTATTTGAGAGCGAATAAAGTGCTTTTTTGAACAACGGTTGTGTGAGCCAAGCAATAAAGCATATCACACTAATTGTGTTCCATAAGTGCCAAAACGCTTTTCTCTGAGCGAGTGGAGTGCTTTTTTGGACGTGGCACACAGTGCCATATATGGAGAAAAGTTTTACCACAAAGCCTAAAGGTTGCTTGAAATACATTATCACAGCGAGAGAAACACGTTTTCTCATTTTAGCTGTAACTCCACAGCAGTGCTTCCCAGCCACACAAAACTGTTGCAGATAGAACGGGATGAGAAGCTGCGTCAGGCACACTTGGAATGAGCCTTCTGGCACCTTCCGCTGGTTTACAATGACGCGCCGTATCATCCTTTCCTCACAATGTATTTGAGAGCGAATAAAGTGCTTTTTTGAACAACGGTTGTGTGAGCCAAGCAATAAAGCACATCACACTAATTGTGTTCCATAAGTGCCAAAACGCTTTTCTCTGAGCGAGTGGAGTGCTTTTTTGGACGTGGCACACATGTGCCATATATGGAGAAAATTTTTACCACAAAGCCTATAGGTTGCTTGAAATACATTATCACAGCGAGAGAAACACATTTTCTCATTTTAGCTGTAACTCCACAGCAGTGCTTCTCAGCCACACGAAACTGTTGCAGATAGAACGGGATGAGAAGCTGCGTCAGGCACATTTGGAATGAGCCTCCTGGCACCTTCCGCTGGTTTACAATGACGCGCCGTATCATCCTTTGCTCACAATGTATTTGAGAGCGAATAAAGTGCTTTTTTGAACAACGGTTGTGTGAGCCAAGCAATAAAGCACATCACACTAAATGTGTTCCATAAGTGCCAAATCGCTTTTCTCTGAGCGAGTGGAGTGCTTTTTTGGACGTGGCACACATGTGCCATATATGGAGAAAAGTTTTACCACAAAGCCTATAGGTTGCTTGAAATACATTATCACAGCGAGAGAAACACATTTTCTCATTTTAGCTGTAACTCCACAGCAGTGCTTCTCAGCCACACGAAACTGTTGCAGATAGAACGGGATGAGAAGCTGCGTCAGGCACACTTGGAATGAGCCTCCTGGCCCCTTCCGCTGGTTTACAATGACGCGCCGTATCATCCTTTCCTCACAATGTATTTGAGAGCGAATAAAGTGCTTTTTTGAACAACGGTTGTGTGAGCCAAGCAATAAAGCACATCACACTAATTGTGTTCCATAAGTGCCAAAACGCTTTTCTCTGAGCGAGTGGAGTGCTTTTTTGGACGTGGCACACATGTGCCATATATGGAGAAAATTTTTACCACAAAGCCTATAGGTTGCTTGAAATACATTATCACAGCGAGAGAAACACATTTTCTCATTTTAGCTATAACTCCACAGCAGTGCTTCTCAGCCACACGAAACTGTTGCAGATAGAACGGGATGAGAAGCTGCGTCAGGCACACTTGGAATGAGCCTCCTGGCACCTTCCGCTGATTTACAATGACGCGCCGTATCATCCTTTGCTCACAATGTATTTGAGAGCGAATAAAGTGCTTTTTTGAACAACGGTTGTGTGAGCCAAGCAATAAAGCACATCACACTAATTGTGTTCCATAAGTGCCAAAACGCTTTTCTCTGAGCGAGTGGAGTGCTTTTTTGGACGTGGCACACATGTGCCATATATGGAGAAATTTTTTACCACAAAGCCTATAGGTTGCTTGAAATACATTATCACAGCGAGAGAAACACATTTTCTCATTTTAGCTGTAACTCCACAGCAGTGCTTCTCAGCCACACGAAACCGTTGCAGATAGAACGGGATGCGAAGCTGCGTCAGGCACACTGGGAATGAGCCTCCTGGCACCTTCCGCTGGTTTACAATGACGCGCCGTATCATCCTTTGCTCACAATGTATTTGAGAGCGAATAAAGTGCTTTTTTGAACAACGGTTGTGTGAGCCAAGCAATAAAGCACATCACACTAATTGTGTTCCATAAGTGCCAAAACGCTTTTCTCTGAGCGAGTGGAGTGCTTTTTTGGACGTGGCACACATGTGCCATATATGGAGAAAATTTTACCACAAAGCCTATAGGTTGCTTGAAATACATTATCACAGCGAGAGAAACACATTTTCTCATTTTAGCTATAACTCCACAGCAGTGCTTCTCAGCCACACGAAACTGTTGCAGATAGAACGGGATGAGAAGCTGCGTCAGGCACACTTGGAATGAGCCTCCTGGCACCTTCCGCTGGTTTACAATGACGCGCCGTATCATCCTTTGCTCACAATGTATTTGAGAGCGAATAAAGTGCTTTTTTGAACAACGGTTGTGTGAGCCAAGCAATAAAGCACATCACACTAATTGTGTTCCATAAGTGCCAAAACGCTTTTCTCTGAGCGAGTGGAGTGCTTTTTTGGACGTGGCACACATGTGCCATATATGGAGAAAATTTTTACCACAAAGCCTATAGGTTGCTTGAAATACATTATCACAGCGAGAGAAACACATTTTCTCATTTTAGCTGTAACTCCACAGCAGTGCTTCTCAGCCACGCGAAACCGTTGCAGATAGAACGGGATGAGAAGCTGCGTCAGGCACACTTGGAATGAGCCTCCTGGCACCTTCGCTGGTTTACAATGACGCGCCGTATCATCCTTTGCTCACAATGTATTTGAGAGCGAATAAAGTGCTTTTTTGAACAACGGTTGTGTGAGCCAAGCAATAAAGCACATCACACTAATTGTGTTCCATAAGTGCCAAAACGCTTTTCTCTGAGCGAGTGGAGTGCTTTTTTGGACGTGGCACACAGTGCCATATATGGAGAAAATTTTTACCACAAAGCCTAAAGGTTGCTTGAAATACATTATCACAGCGAGAGAAACACGTTTTCTCATTTTAGCTGTAACTCCACAGCAGTGCTTCCCAGCCACACAAAACTGTTGCAGATAGAACGGAATGAGAAGCTGCGTCAGGCACACTTGGAATGAGCCTCCTGGCACTTTCCGCTGGTTTACAATGACGCGCCGTATCATCCTTTGCTCACAATGTATTTGAGAGCGAATAAAGTGCTTTTTTGAACAACGGTTGTGTGAGCCAAGCAATAAAGCACATCACACTAAATGTGTTCCATAAGTGCCAAATCGCTTTTCTCTGAGCGAGTGGAGTGCTTTTTTGGACGTGGCACACATGTGCCATATATGGAGAAAAGTTTTACCACAAAGCCTATAGGTTGCTTGAAATACATTATCACAGCGAGAGAAACACATTTTCTCATTTTAGCTGTAACTCCACAGCAGTGCTTCTCAGCCACACGAAACTGTTGCAGATAGAACGGGATGAGAAGCTGCGTCAGGCACACTTGGAATGAGCCTCCTGGCACCTTCCGCTGGTTTACAATGACGCGCCGTATCATCCTTTCCTCACAATGTATTTGAGAGCGAATAAAGTGCTTTTTTGAACAACGGTTGTGTGAGCCAAGCAATAAAGCACATCACACTAATTGTGTTCCATAAGTGCCAAAACGCTTTTCTCTGAGCGAATGGAGTGCTTTTTTGGACGTGGCACACAGTGCCATATATGGAGAAAAGTTTTACCACAAAGCCTATCGGTTGCTTGAAATACATTATCACAGCGAGAGAAACACATTTTCTCATTTTAGCTGTAACTCCACAGCAGTGCTTCTCAGCCACACGAAACTGTTGCAGATAGAACGGAATGAGAAGCTGCGTCAGGCACACTTGGAATGAGCCTCCTGGCACCTTCCGCTGGTTTACAATGACGCGCCGTATCATCCTTTCCTCACAATGTATTTGAGAGCGAATAAAGTGCTTTTTTGAACAACGGTTGTGTGAGCCAAGCAATAAAGCACATCACACTAATTGTGTTCCATAAGTGCCAAAACGCTTTTCTCTGAGCGAGTGGAGTGTTTTTTTGGACGTGGCACACATGTGCCATATATGGAGAAATTTTTTACCACAAAGCCTATAGGTTGCTTGAAATACAAGCAAGAGAGAAACACGTTTTCTCATTTTAGCTGTAACTCCACAGCAGTGCTTCTCAGCCACACAAAACTGTTGCAGATAGAACGGGATGAGAAGTTGCGTCAGGCACACTTGGAATGAGCCTCCTGGCACTTTCCGCTGGTTTACAATGACGCGCCGTATCATCCTTTGCTCACAATGTATTTGAGAGCGAATAAAGTGCTTTTTTGAACAACGGTTGTGTGAGCCAAGCAATAAAGCACATCACACTAATTGTGTTCCATAAGTGCCAAAACGCTTTTCTCTGAGCGAGTGGAGTGCTTTTTTGGACGTGGCACACATGTGCCATATATGGAGAAAATTTTTACCACAAAGCCTATAGGTTGCTTGAAATACATTATCACAGCGAGAGAAACACATTTTCTCATTTTAGCTGTAACTCCACAGCAGTGCTTCTCAGCCACACGAAACTGTTGCAGATAGAACGGGATGAGAAGCTGCGTCAGGCACATTTGGAATGAGCCTCCTGGCACCTTCCGCTGGTTTACAATGACGCGCCGTATCATCCTTTGCTCACAATGTATTTGAGAGCGAATAAAGTGCTTTTTTGAACAACGGTTGTGTGAGCCAAGCAATAAAGCACATCACACTAAATGTGTTCCATAAGTGCCAAATCGCTTTTCTCTGAGCGAGTGGAGTGCTTTTTTGGACGTGGCACACATGTGCCATATATGGAGAAAAGTTTTACCACAAAGCCTATAGGTTGCTTGAAATACATTATCACAGCGAGAGAAACACATTTTCTCATTTTAGCTGTAACTCCACAGCAGTGCTTCTCAGCCACACGAAACTGTTGCAGATAGAACGGGATGAGAAGCTGCGTCAGGCACACTTGGAATGAGCCTCCTGGCCCCTTCCGCTGGTTTACAATGACGCGCCGTATCATCCTTTCCTCACAATGTATTTGAGAGCGAATAAAGTGCTTTTTTGAACAACGGTTGTGTGAGCCAAGCAATAAAGCACATCACACTAATTGTGTTCCATAAGTGCCAAAACGCTTTTCTCTGAGCGAGTGGAGTGCTTTTTTGGACGTGGCACACATGTGCCATATATGGAGAAAATTTTTACCACAAAGCCTATAGGTTGCTTGAAATACATTATCACAGCGAGAGAAACACATTTTCTCATTTTAGCTATAACTCCACAGCAGTGCTTCTCAGCCACACGAAACTGTTGCAGATAGAACGGGATGAGAAGCTGCGTCAGGCACACTTGGAATGAGCCTCCTGGCACCTTCCGCTGATTTACAATGACGCGCCGTATCATCCTTTGCTCACAATGTATTTGAGAGCGAATAAAGTGCTTTTTTGAACAACGGTTGTGTGAGCCAAGCAATAAAGCACATCACACTAATTGTGTTCCATAAGTGCCAAAACGCTTTTCTCTGAGCGAGTGGAGTGCTTTTTTGGACGTGGCACACATGTGCCATATATGGAGAAATTTTTTACCACAAAGCCTATAGGTTGCTTGAAATACATTATCACAGCGAGAGAAACACATTTTCTCATTTTAGCTGTAACTCCACAGCAGTGCTTCTCAGCCACACGAAACCGTTGCAGATAGAACGGGATGCGAAGCTGCGTCAGGCACACTGGGAATGAGCCTCCTGGCACCTTCCGCTGGTTTACAATGACGCGCCGTATCATCCTTTGCTCACAATGTATTTGAGAGCGAATAAAGTGCTTTTTTGAACAACGGTTGTGTGAGCCAAGCAATAAAGCACATCACACTAATTGTGTTCCATAAGTGCCAAAACGCTTTTCTCTGAGCGAGTGGAGTGCTTTTTTGGACGTGGCACACATGTGCCATATATGGAGAAAATTTTTACCACAAAGCCTATAGGTTGCTTGAAATACATTATCACAGCGAGAGAAACACATTTTCTCATTTTAGCTATAACTCCACAGCAGTGCTTCTCAGCCACACGAAACTGTTGCAGATAGAACGGGATGAGAAGCTGCGTCAGGCACACTTGGAATGAGCCTCCTGGCACCTTCCGCTGGTTTACAATGACGCGCCGTATCATCCTTTGCTCACAATGTATTTGAGAGCGAATAAAGTGCTTTTTTGAACAACGGTTGTGTGAGCCAAGCAATAAAGCACATCACACTAATTGTGTTCCATAAGTGCCAAAACGCTTTTCTCTGAGCGAGTGGAGTGCTTTTTTGGACGTGGCACACATGTGCCATATATGGAGAAAATTTTTACCACAAAGCCTATAGGTTGCTTGAAATACATTATCACAGCGAGAGAAACACATTTTCTCATTTTAGCTGTAACTCCACAGCAGTGCTTCTCAGCCACGCGAAACCGTTGCAGATAGAACGGGATGAGAAGCTGCGTCAGGCACACTTGGAATGAGCCTCCTGGCACCTTCGCTGGTTTACAATGACGCGCCGTATCATCCTTTGCTCACAATGTATTTGAGAGCGAATAAAGTGCTTTTTTGAACAACGGTTGTGTGAGCCAAGCAATAAAGCACATCACACTAATTGTGTTCCATAAGTGCCAAAACGCTTTTCTCTGAGCGAGTGGAGTGCTTTTTTGGACGTGGCACACAGTGCCATATATGGAGAAAATTTTTACCACAAAGCCTAAAGGTTGCTTGAAATACATTATCACAGCGAGAGAAACACGTTTTCTCATTTTAGCTGTAACTCCACAGCAGTGCTTCCCAGCCACACAAAACTGTTGCAGATAGAACGGAATGAGAAGCTGCGTCAGGCACACTTGGAATGAGCCTCCTGGCACTTTCCGCTGGTTTACAATGACGCGCCGTATCATCCTTTGCTCACAATGTATTTGAGAGCGAATAAAGTGCTTTTTTGAACAACGGTTGTGTGAGCCAAGCAATAAAGCACATCACACTAAATGTGTTCCATAAGTGCCAAATCGCTTTTCTCTGAGCGAGTGGAGTGCTTTTTTGGACGTGGCACACATGTGCCATATATGGAGAAAAGTTTTACCACAAAGCCTATAGGTTGCTTGAAATACATTATCACAGCGAGAGAAACACATTTTCTCATTTTAGCTGTAACTCCACAGCAGTGCTTCTCAGCCACACGAAACTGTTGCAGATAGAACGGGATGAGAAGCTGCGTCAGGCACACTTGGAATGAGCCTCCTGGCACCTTCCGCTGGTTTACAATGACGCGCCGTATCATCCTTTCCTCACAATGTATTTGAGAGCGAATAAAGTGCTTTTTTGAACAACGGTTGTGTGAGCCAAGCAATAAAGCACATCACACTAATTGTGTTCCATAAGTGCCAAAACGCTTTTCTCTGAGCGAATGGAGTGCTTTTTTGGACGTGGCACACAGTGCCATATATGGAGAAAAGTTTTACCACAAAGCCTATCGGTTGCTTGAAATACATTATCACAGCGAGAGAAACACATTTTCTCATTTTAGCTGTAACTCCACAGCAGTGCTTCTCAGCCACACGAAACTGTTGCAGATAGAACGGAATGAGAAGCTGCGTCAGGCACACTTGGAATGAGCCTCCTGGCACCTTCCGCTGGTTTACAATGACGCGCCGTATCATCCTTTCCTCACAATGTATTTGAGAGCGAATAAAGTGCTTTTTTGAACAACGGTTGTGTGAGCCAAGCAATAAAGCACATCACACTAATTGTGTTCCATAAGTGCCAAAACGCTTTTCTCTGAGCGAGTGGAGTGTTTTTTTGGACGTGGCACACA
Organism: Doryrhamphus excisus; assembly: GCF_030265055.1. Lineage (NCBI taxonomy): Eukaryota > Metazoa > Chordata > Actinopteri > Syngnathiformes > Syngnathidae > Doryrhamphus > Doryrhamphus excisus. The sequence goes on from NC_080471.1 coordinate 2,717,030, forward strand.
TGTGCCATATATGGAGAAATTTTTTACCACAAAGCCTATAGGTTGCTTGAAATACAAGCAAGAGAGAAACACGTTTTCTCATTTTAGCTGTAACTCCACAGCAGTGCTTCTCAGCCACACAAAACTGTTGCAGATAGAACGGGATGAGAAGTTGCGTCAGGCACACTTGGAATGAGCCTCCTGGCACTTTCCGCTGGTTTACAATGACGCGCCGTATCATCCTTTGCTCACAATGTATTTGAGAGCGAATAAAGTGCTTTTTTGAACAAAGGTTGTGTGAGCCAAGCAATAAAGCACATCACACTAAATGTGTTCCATAAGTGCCAAATCGCTTTTCTCTGAGCGAGTGGAGTGCTTTTTTGGACGTGGCACACATGTGCCATATATGGAGAAAAGTTTTACCACAAAGCCTATAGGTTGCTTGAAATACATTATCACAGCGAGAGAAACACATTTTCTCATTTTAGCTGTAACTCCACAGCAGTGCTTCTCAGCCACACGAAACTGTTGCAGATAGAACGGGATGAGAAGCTGCGTCAGGCACACTTGGAATGAGCCTCCTGGCCCCTTCCGCTGGTTTACAATGACGCGCCGTATCATCCTTTCCTCACAATGTATTTGAGAGCGAATAAAGTGCTTTTTTGAACAACGGTTGTGTGAGCCAAGCAATAAAGCACATCACACTAATTGTGTTCCATAAGTGCCAAAACGCTTTTCTCTGAGCGAGTGGAGTGCTTTTTTGGACGTGGCACACATGTGCCATATATGGAGAAAAATTTTACCACAAAGCCTATAGGTTGCTTGAAATACATTATCACAGCGAGAGAAACACATTTTCTCATTTTAGCTGTAACTCCACAGCAGTGCTTCTCAGCCACACGAAACCGTTGCAGATAGAACGGGATGCGAAGCTGCGTCAGGCACACTGGGAATGAGCCTCCTGGCACCTTCCGCTGGTTTACAATGACGCGCCGTATCATCCTTTGCTCACAATGTATTTGAGAGCGAATAAAGTGCTTTTTTGAACAACGGTTGTGTGAGCCAAGCAATAAAGCACATCACACTAATTGTGTTCCATAAGTGCCAAAACGCTTTTCTCTGAGCGAGTGGAGTGCTTTTTTGGACGTGGCACACATGTGCCATATATGGAGAAAATTTTTACCACAAAGCCTATAGGTTGCTTGAAATACATTATCACAGCGAGAGAAACACATTTTCTCATTTTAGCTGTAACTCCACAGCAGTGCTTCTCAGCCACACGAAACTGTTGCAGATAGAACGGAATGAGAAGCTGCGTCAGGCACACTTGGAATGAGCCTCCTGGCACCTTCCGCTGGTTTACAATGACGCGCCGTATCATCCTTTCCTCACAATGTATTTGAGAGCGAATAAAGTGCTTTTTTGAACAACGGTTGTGTGAGCCAAGCAATAAAGCACATCACACTAATTGTGTTCCATAAGTGCCAAAACGCTTTTCTCTGAGCGAGTGGAGTGCTTTTTTGGACGTGGCACACAGTGCCATATATGGAGAAAATTTTTACCACAAAGCCTATAGGTTGCTTGAAATACATTATCACAGCGAGAGAAACACATTTTCTCATTTTAGCTGTAACTCCACAGCAGTGCTTCTCAGCCACACGAAACTGTTGCAGATAGAACGGGATGAGAAGCTGCGTCAGGCACACTTGGAATGAGCCTCCTGGCACCTTCCGCTGATTTACAATGACGCGCCGTATCATCCTTTGCTCACAATGTATTTGAGAGCGAATAAAGTGCTTTTTTGAACAACGGTTGTGTGAGCCAAGCAATAAAGCACATCACACTAATTGTGTTCCATAAGTGCCAAAACGCTTTTCTCTGAGCGAGTGGAGTGCTTTTTTGGACGTGGCACACATGTGCCATATATGGAGAAATTTTTTACCACAAAGCCTATAGGTTGCTTGAAATACATTATCACAGCGAGAGAAACACATTTTCTCATTTTAGCTGTAACTCCACAGCAGTGCTTCTCAGCCACACGAAACCGTTGCAGATAGAACGGGATGCGAAGCTGCGTCAGGCACACTGGGAATGAGCCTCCTGGCACCTTCCGCTGGTTTACAATGACGCGCCGTATCATCCTTTGCTCACAATGTATTTGAGAGCGAATAAAGTGCTTTTTTGAACAACGGTTGTGTGAGCCAAGCAATAAAGCACATCACACTAATTGTGTTCCATAAGTGCCAAAACGCTTTTCTCTGAGCGAGTGGAGTGCTTTTTTGGACGTGGCACACATGTGCCATATATGGAGAAAATTTTTACCACAAAGCCTATAGGTTGCTTGAAATACATTATCACAGCGAGAGAAACACATTTTCTCATTTTAGCCTTAACTCCACAGCAGTGCTTCTCAGCCACACGAAACTGTTGCAGATAGAACGGGATGAGAAGCTGCGTCAGGCACACTTGGAATGAGCCTCCTGGCACCTTCCGCTGGTTTACAATGACGCGCCGTATCATCCTTTGCTCACAATGTATTTGAGAGCGAATAAAGTGCTTTTTTGAACAACGGTTGTGTGAGCCAAGCAATAAAGCACATCACACTAATTGTGTTCCATAAGTGCCAAAACGCTTTTCTCTGAGCGAGTGGAGTGCTTTTTTGGACGTGGCACACATGTGCCATATATGGAGAAATTTTTTACCACAAAGCCTATAGGTTGCTTGAAATACATTATCACAGCGAGAGAAACACGTTTTCTCATTTTAGCTGTAACTCCACAGCAGTGCTTCTCAGCCACACGAAACTGTTGCAGATAGAACGGAATGAGAAGCTGCGTCAGGCACACTTGGAATGAGCCTCCTGGCACCTTCCGCTGGTTTACAATGACGCGCCGTATCATCCTTTCCTCACAATGTATTTGAGAGCGAATAAAGTGCTTTTTTGAACAACGGTTGTGTGAGCCAAGCAATAAAGCACATCACACTAATTGTGTTCCATAAGTGCCAAAACGCTTTTCTCTGAGCGAGTGGAGTGTTTTTTTGGACGTGGCACACATGTGCCATATATGGAGAAAATTTTTACCACAAAGCCTATAGGTTGCTTGAAATACAAGCAAGAGAGAAACACGTTTTCTCATTTTAGCTGTAACTCCACAGCAGTGCTTCTCAGCCACACAAAACTGTTGCAGATAGAACGGGATGAGAAGTTGCGTCAGGCACACTTGGAATGAGCCTCCTGGCACTTTCCGCTGGTTTACAATGACGCGCCGTATCATCCTTTGCTCACAATGTATTTGAGAGCGAATAAAGTGCTTTTTTGAACAACGGTTGTGTGAGCCAAGCAATAAAGCACATCACACTAAATGTGTTCCATAAGTGCCAAATCGCTTTTCTCTGAGCGAGTGGAGTGCTTTTTTGGACGTGGCACACATGTGCCATATATGGAGAAAAGTTTTACCACAAAGCCTATAGGTTGCTTGAAATACATTATCACAGCGAGAGAAACACATTTTCTCATTTTAGCTGTAACTCCACAGCAGTGCTTCTCAGCCACACGAAACTGTTGCAGATAGAACGGAATGAGAAGCTGCGTCAGGCACACTTGGAATGAGCCTCCTGGCACCTTCCGCTGGTTTACAATGACGCGCCGTATCATCCTTTCCTCACAATGTATTTGAGAGCGAATAAAGTGCTTTTTTGAACAACGGTTGTGTGAGCCAAGCAATAAAGCACATCACACTAATTGTGTTCCATAAGTGCCAAAACGCTTTTCTCTGAGCGAGTGGAGTGCTTTTTTGGACGTGGCACACAGTGCCATATATGGAGAAAATTTTTACCACAAAGCCTATAGGTTGCTTGAAATACATTATCACAGCGAGAGAAACACATTTTCTCATTTTAGCTGTAACTCCACAGCAGTGCTTCTCAGCCACACGAAACTGTTGCAGATAGAACGGGATGAGAAGCTGCGTCAGGCACACTTGGAATGAGCCTCCTGGCACCTTCCGCTGATTTACAATGACGCGCCGTATCATCCTTTGCTCACAATGTATTTGAGAGCGAATAAAGTGCTTTTTTGAACAACGGTTGTGTGAGCCAAGCAATAAAGCACATCACACTAATTGTGTTCCATAAGTGCCAAAACGCTTTTCTCTGAGCGAGTGGAGTGCTTTTTTGGACGTGGCACACATGTGCCATATATGGAGAAATTTTTTACCACAAAGCCTATAGGTTGCTTGAAATACATTATCACAGCGAGAGAAACACATTTTCTCATTTTAGCTGTAACTCCACAGCAGTGCTTCTCAGCCACACGAAACCGTTGCAGATAGAACGGGATGCGAAGCTGCGTCAGGCACACTGGGAATGAGCCTCCTGGCACCTTCCGCTGGTTTACAATGACGCGCCGTATCATCCTTTGCTCACAATGTATTTGAGAGCGAATAAAGTGCTTTTTTGAACAACGGTTGTGTGAGCCAAGCAATAAAGCACATCACACTAATTGTGTTCCATAAGTGCCAAAACGCTTTTCTCTGAGCGAGTGGAGTGCTTTTTTGGACGTGGCACACATGTGCCATATATGGAGAAAATTTTTACCACAAAGCCTATAGGTTGCTTGAAATACATTATCACAGCGAGAGAAACACATTTTCTCATTTTAGCTATAACTCCACAGCAGTGCTTCTCAGCCACACGAAACTGTTGCAGATAGAACGGGATGAGAAGCTGCGTCAGGCACACTTGGAATGAGCCTCCTGGCACCTTCCGCTGGTTTACAATGACGCGCCGTATCATCCTTTGCTCACAATGTATTTGAGAGCGAATAAAGTGCTTTTTTGAACAACGGTTGTGTGAGCCAAGCAATAAAGCACATCACACTAATTGTGTTCCATAAGTGCCAAAACGCTTTTCTCTGAGCGAGTGGAGTGCTTTTTTGGACGTGGCACACATGTGCCATATATGGAGAAATTTTTTACCACAAAGCCTATAGGTTGCTTGAAATACATTATCACAGCGAGAGAAACACGTTTTCTCATTTTAGCTGTAACTCCACAGCAGTGCTTCTCAGCCACACGAAACTGTTGCAGATAGAACGGAATGAGAAGCTGCGTCAGGCACACTTGGAATGAGCCTCCTGGCACCTTCCGCTGGTTTACAATGACGCGCCGTATCATCCTTTCCTCACAATGTATTTGAGAGCGAATAAAGTGCTTTTTTGAACAACGGTTGTGTGAGCCAAGCAATAAAGCACATCACACTAATTGTGTTCCATAAGTGCCAAAACGCTTTTCTCTGAGCGAGTGGAGTGTTTTTTTGGACGTGGCACACATGTGCCATATTTGGAGAAAATTTTTACCACAAAGCCTATAGGTTGCTTGAAATACAAGCAAGAGAGAAACACGTTTTCTCATTTTAGCTGTAACTCCACAGCAGTGCTTCTCAGCCACACAAAACTGTTGCAGATAGAACGGGATGAGAAGTTGCGTCAGGCACACTTGGAATGAGCCTCCTGGCACTTTCCGCTGGTTTACAATGACGCGCCGTATCATCCTTTGCTCACAATGTATTTGAGAGCGAATAAAGTGCTTTTTTGAACAACGGTTGTGTGAGCCAAGCAATAAAGCACATCACACTAAATGTGTTCCATAAGTGCCAAATCGCTTTTCTCTGAGCGAGTGGAGTGCTTTTTTGGACGTGGCACACATGTGCCATATATGGAGAAAAGTTTTACCACAAAGCCTATAGGTTGCTTGAAATACATTATCACAGCGAGAGAAACACATTTTCTCATTTTAGCTGTAACTCCACAGCAGTGCTTCTCAGCCACACGAAACTGTTGCAGATAGAACGGAATGAGAAGCTGCGTCAGGCACACTTGGAATGAGCCTCCTGGCACCTTCCGCTGGTTTACAATGACGCGCCGTATCATCCTTTCCTCACAATGTATTTGAGAGCGAATAAAGTGCTTTTTTGAACAACGGTTGTGTGAGCCAAGCAATAAAGCACATCACACTAATTGTGTTCCATAAGTGCCAAAACGCTTTTCTCTGAGCGAGTGGAGTGCTTTTTTGGACGTGGCACACAGTGCCATATATGGAGAAAAGTTTTACCACAAAGCCTAAAGGTTGCTTGAAATACATTATCACAGCGAGAGAAACACGTTTTCTCATTTTAGCTGTAACTCCACAGCAGTGCTTCCCAGCCACACAAAACTGTTGCAGATAGAACGGGATGAGAAGCTGCGTCAGGCACACTTGGAATGAGCCTTCTGGCACCTTCCGCTGGTTTACAATGACGCGCCGTATCATCCTTTCCTCACAATGTATTTGAGAGCGAATAAAGTGCTTTTTTGAACAACGGTTGTGTGAGCCAAGCAATAAAGCACATCACACTAATTGTGTTCCATAAGTGCCAAAACGCTTTTCTCTGAGCGAGTGGAGTGCTTTTTTGGACGTGGCACACATGTGCCATATATGGAGAAAATTTTTACCACAAAGCCTATAGGTTGCTTGAAATACATTATCACAGCGAGAGAAACACATTTTCTCATTTTAGCTGTAACTCCACAGCAGTGCTTCTCAGCCACACGAAACTGTTGCAGATAGAACGGGATGAGAAGCTGCGTCAGGCACACTTGGAATGAGCCTCCTGGCACCTTCCGCTGGTTTACAATGACGCGCCGTATCATCCTTTGCTCACAATGTATTTGAGAGCGAATAAAGTGCTTTTTTGAACAACGGTTGTGTGAGCCAAGCAATAAAGCACATCACACTAAATGTGTTCCATAAGTGCCAAATCGCTTTTCTCTGAGCGAGTGGAGTGCTTTTTTGGACGTGGCACACATGTGCCATATATGGAGAAAAGTTTTACCACAAAGCCTATAGGTTGCTTGAAATACAAGCAAGAGAGAAACACGTTTTCTCATTTTAGCTGTAACTCCACAGCAGTGCTTCTCAGCCACACAAAACTGTTGCAGATAGAACGGGATGAGAAGTTGCGTCAGGCACACTTGGAATGAGCCTCCTGGCACTTTCCGCTGGTTTACAATGACGCGCCGTATCATCCTTTGCTCACAATGTATTTGAGAGCGAATAAAGTGCTTTTTTGAACAACGGTTGTGTGAGCCAAGCAATAAAGCACATCACACTAAATGTGTTCCATAAGTGCCAAATCGCTTTTCTCTGAGCGAGTGGAGTGCTTTTTTGGACGTGGCACACATGTGCCATATATGGAGAAAAGTTTTACCACAAAGCCTATAGGTTGCTTGAAATACATTATCACAGCGAGAGAAACACATTTTCTCATTTTAGCTATAACTCCACAGCAGTGCTTCTCAGCCACACGAAACTGTTGCAGATAGAACGGGATGAGAAGCTGCGTCAGGCACACTTGGAATGAGCCTCCTGGCACCTTCCGCTGATTTACAATGACGCGCCGTATCATCCTTTGCTCACAATGTATTTGAGAGCGAATAAAGTGCTTTTTTGAACAACGGTTGTGTGAGCCAAGCAATAAAGCACATCACACTAATTGTGTTCCATAAGTGCCAAAACGCTTTTCTCTGAGCGAGTGGAGTGCTTTTTTGGACGTGGCACACATGTGCCATATATGGAGAAATTTTTTACCACAAAGCCTATAGGTTGCTTGAAATACATTATCACAGCGAGAGAAACACATTTTCTCATTTTAGCTGTAACTCCACAGCAGTGCTTCTCAGCCACACGAAACCGTTGCAGATAGAACGGGATGCGAAGCTGCGTCAGGCACACTGGGAATGAGCCTCCTGGCACCTTCCGCTGGTTTACAATGACGCGCCGTATCATCCTTTGCTCACAATGTATTTGAGAGCGAATAAAGTGCTTTTTTGAACAACGGTTGTGTGAGCCAAGCAATAAAGCACATCACACTAATTGTGTTCCATAAGTGCCAAAACGCTTTTCTCTGAGCGAGTGGAGTGCTTTTTTGGACGTGGCACACATGTGCCATATATGGAGAAAATTTTTACCACAAAGCCTATAGGTTGCTTGAAATACATTATCACAGCGAGAGAAACACATTTTCTCATTTTAGCTATAACTCCACAGCAGTGCTTCTCAGCCACACGAAACTGTTGCAGATAGAACGGGATGAGAAGCTGCGTCAGGCACACTTGGAATGAGCCTCCTGGCACCTTCCGCTGGTTTACAATGACGCGCCGTATCATCCTTTGCTCACAATGTATTTGAGAGCGAATAAAGTGCTTTTTTGAACAACGGTTGTGTGAGCCAAGCAATAAAGCACATCACACTAATTGTGTTCCATAAGTGCCAAAACGCTTTTCTCTGAGCGAGTGGAGTGCTTTTTTGGACGTGGCACACATGTGCCATATATGGAGAAAATTTTTACCACAAAGCCTATAGGTTGCTTGAAATACATTATCACAGCGAGAGAAACACATTTTCTCATTTTAGCTGTAACTCCACAGCAGTGCTTCTCAGCCACGCGAAACCGTTGCAGATAGAACGGGATGAGAAGCTGCGTCAGGCACACTTGGAATGAGCCTCCTGGCACCTTCCGCTGGTTTACAATGACGCGCCGTATCATCCTTTGCTCACAATGTATTTGAGAGCGAATAAAGTGCTTTTTTGAACAACGGTTGTGTGAGCCAAGCAATAAAGCACATCACACTAATTGTGTTCCATAAGTGCCAAAACGCTTTTCTCTGAGCGAGTGGAGTGCTTTTTTGGACGTGGCACACAGTGCCATATATGGAGAAAATTTTTACCACAAAGCCTAAAGGTTGCTTGAAATACATTATCACAGCGAGAGAAACACGTTTTCTCATTTTAGCTGTAACTCCACAGCAGTGCTTCCCAGCCACACAAAACTGTTGCAGATAGAACGGGATGAGAAGCTGCGTCAGGCACACTTGGAATGAGCCTCCTGGCACTTTCCGCTGGTTTACAATGACGCGCCGTATCATCCTTTGCTCACAATGTATTTGAGAGCGAATAAAGTGCTTTTTTGAACAACGGTTGTGTGAGCCAAGCAATAAAGCACATCACACTAAATGTGTTCCATAAGTGCCAAATCGCTTTTCTCTGAGCGAGTGGAGTGCTTTTTTGGACGTGGCACACATGTGCCATATATGGAGAAAAGTTTTACCACAAAGCCTATAGGTTGCTTGAAATACATTATCACAGCGAGAGAAACACATTTTCTCATTTTAGCTGTAACTCCACAGCAGTGCTTCTCAGCCACACGAAACTGTTGCAGATAGAACGGGATGAGAAGCTGCGTCAGGCACACTTGGAATGAGCCTCCTGGCACCTTCCGCTGGTTTACAATGACGCGCCGTATCATCCTTTCCTCACAATGTATTTGAGAGCGAATAAAGTGCTTTTTTGAACAACGGTTGTGTGAGCCAAGCAATAAAGCACATCACACTAATTGTGTTCCATAAGTGCCAAAACGCTTTTCTCTGAGCGAATGGAGTGCTTTTTTGGACGTGGCACACAGTGCCATATATGGAGAAAAGTTTTACCACAAAGCCTATCGGTTGCTTGAAATACATTATCACAGCGAGAGAAACACATTTTCTCATTTTAGCTGTAACTCCACAGCAGTGCTTCTCAGCCACACGAAACTGTTGCAGATAGAACGGAATGAGAAGCTGCGTCAGGCACACTTGGAATGAGCCTCCTGGCACCTTCCGCTGGTTTACAATGACGCGCCGTATCATCCTTTCCTCACAATGTATTTGAGAGCGAATAAAGTGCTTTTTTGAACAACGGTTGTGTGAGCCAAGCAATAAAGCACATCACACTAATTGTGTTCCATAAGTGCCAAAACGCTTTTCTCTGAGCGAGTGGAGTGTTTTTTTGGACGTGGCACACATGTGCCATATATGGAGAAATTTTTTACCACAAAGCCTATAGGTTGCTTGAAATACAAGCAAGAGAGAAACACGTTTTCTCATTTTAGCTGTAACTCCACAGCAGTGCTTCTCAGCCACACAAAACTGTTGCAGATAGAACGGGATGAGAAGTTGCGTCAGGCACACTTGGAATGAGCCTCCTGGCACTTTCCGCTGGTTTACAATGACGCGCCGTATCATCCTTTGCTCACAATGTATTTGAGAGCGAATAAAGTGCTTTTTTGAACAAAGGTTGTGTGAGCCAAGCAATAAAGCACATCACACTAAATGTGTTCCATAAGTGCCAAATCGCTTTTCTCTGAGCGAGTGGAGTGCTTTTTTGGACGTGGCACACATGTGCCATATATGGAGAAAAGTTTTACCACAAAGCCTATAGGTTGCTTGAAATACATTATCACAGCGAGAGAAACACATTTTCTCATTTTAGCTGTAACTCCACAGCAGTGCTTCTCAGCCACACGAAACTGTTGCAGATAGAACGGGATGAGAAGCTGCGTCAGGCACACTTGGAATGAGCCTCCTGGCCCCTTCCGCTGGTTTACAATGACGCGCCGTATCATCCTTTCCTCACAATGTATTTGAGAGCGAATAAAGTGCTTTTTTGAACAACGGTTGTGTGAGCCAAGCAATAAAGCACATCACACTAATTGTGTTCCATAAGTGCCAAAACGCTTTTCTCTGAGCGAGTGGAGTGCTTTTTTGGACGTGGCACACATGTGCCATATATGGAGAAAATTTTTACCACAAAGCCTATAGGTTGCTTGAAATACATTATCACAGCGAGAGAAACACATTTTCTCATTTTAGCTGTAACTCCACAGCAGTGCTTCTCAGCCACACGAAACCGTTGCAGATAGAACGGGATGCGAAGCTGCGTCAGGCACACTGGGAATGAGCCTCCTGGCACCTTCCGCTGGTTTACAATGACGCGCCGTATCATCCTTTGCTCACAATGTATTTGAGAGCGAATAAAGTGCTTTTTTGAACAACGGTTGTGTGAGCCAAGCAATAAAGCACATCACACTAATTGTGTTCCATAAGTGCCAAAACGCTTTTCTCTGAGCGAGTGGAGTGCTTTTTTGGACGTGGCACACATGTGCCATATATGGAGAAAATTTTTACCACAAAGCCTATAGGTTGCTTGAAATACATTATCACAGCGAGAGAAACACATTTTCTCATTTTAGCCTTAACTCCACAGCAGTGCTTCTCAGCCACACGAAACTGTTGCAGATAGAACGGGATGAGAAGCTGCGTCAGGCACACTTGGAATGAGCCTCCTGGCACCTTCCGCTGGTTTACAATGACGCGCCGTATCATCCTTTGCTCACAATGTATTTGAGAGCGAATAAAGTGCTTTTTTGAACAACGGTTGTGTGAGCCAAGCAATAAAGCACATCACACTAATTGTGTTCCATAAGTGCCAAAACGCTTTTCTCTGAGCGAGTGGAGTGCTTTTTTGGACGTGGCACACATGTGCCATATATGGAGAAATTTTTTACCACAAAGCCTATAGGTTGCTTGAAATACATTATCACAGCGAGAGAAACACGTTTTCTCATTTTAGCTGTAACTCCACAGCAGTGCTTCTCAGCCACACGAAACTGTTGCAGATAGAACGGAATGAGAAGCTGCGTCAGGCACACTTGGAATGAGCCTCCTGGCACCTTCCGCTGGTTTACAATGACGCGCCGTATCATCCTTTCCTCACAATGTATTTGAGAGCGAATAAAGTGCTTTTTTGAACAACGGTTGTGTGAGCCAAGCAATAAAGCACATCACACTAATTGTGTTCCATAAGTGCCAAAACGCTTTTCTCTGAGCGAGTGGAGTGTTTTTTTGGACGTGGCACACATGTGCCATATATGGAGAAAATTTTTACCACAAAGCCTATAGGTTGCTTGAAATACAAGCAAGAGAGAAACACGTTTTCTCATTTTAGCTGTAACTCCACAGCAGTGCTTCTCAGCCACACAAAACTGTTGCAGATAGAACGGGATGAGAAGTTGCGTCAGGCACACTTGGAATGAGCCTCCTGGCACTTTCCGCTGGTTTACAATGACGCGCCGTATCATCCTTTGCTCACAATGTATTTGAGAGCGAATAAAGTGCTTTTTTGAACAACGGTTGTGTGAGCCAAGCAATAAAGCACATCACACTAAATGTGTTCCATAAGTGCCAAATCGCTTTTCTCTGAGCGAGTGGAGTGCTTTTTTGGACGTGGCACACATGTGCCATATATGGAGAAAAGTTTTACCACAAAGCCTATAGGTTGCTTGAAATACATTATCACAGCGAGAGAAACACATTTTCTCATTTTAGCTGTAACTCCACAGCAGTGCTTCTCAGCCACACGAAACTGTTGCAGATAGAACGGAATGAGAAGCTGCGTCAGGCACACTTGGAATGAGCCTCCTGGCACCTTCCGCTGGTTTACAATGACGCGCCGTATCATCCTTTCCTCACAATGTATTTGAGAGCGAATAAAGTGCTTTTTTGAACAACGGTTGTGTGAGCCAAGCAATAAAGCACATCACACTAATTGTGTTCCATAAGTGCCAAAACGCTTTTCTCTGAGCGAGTGGAGTGCTTTTTTGGACGTGGCACACAGTGCCATATATGGAGAAAATTTTTACCACAAAGCCTATAGGTTGCTTGAAATACATTATCACAGCGAGAGAAACACATTTTCTCATTTTAGCTGTAACTCCACAGCAGTGCTTCTCAGCCACACGAAACTGTTGCAGATAGAACGGGATGAGAAGCTGCGTCAGGCACACTTGGAATGAGCCTCCTGGCACCTTCCGCTGATTTACAATGACGCGCCGTATCATCCTTTGCTCACAATGTATTTGAGAGCGAATAAAGTGCTTTTTTGAACAACGGTTGTGTGAGCCAAGCAATAAAGCACATCACACTAATTGTGTTCCATAAGTGCCAAAACGCTTTTCTCTGAGCGAGTGGAGTGCTTTTTTGGACGTGGCACACATGTGCCATATATGGAGAAATTTTTTACCACAAAGCCTATAGGTTGCTTGAAATACATTATCACAGCGAGAGAAACACATTTTCTCATTTTAGCTGTAACTCCACAGCAGTGCTTCTCAGCCACACGAAACCGTTGCAGATAGAACGGGATGCGAAGCTGCGTCAGGCACACTGGGAATGAGCCTCCTGGCACCTTCCGCTGGTTTACAATGACGCGCCGTATCATCCTTTGCTCACAATGTATTTGAGAGCGAATAAAGTGCTTTTTTGAACAACGGTTGTGTGAGCCAAGCAATAAAGCACATCACACTAATTGTGTTCCATAAGTGCCAAAACGCTTTTCTCTGAGCGAGTGGAGTGCTTTTTTGGACGTGGCACACATGTGCCATATATGGAGAAAATTTTTACCACAAAGCCTATAGGTTGCTTGAAATACATTATCACAGCGAGAGAAACACATTTTCTCATTTTAGCTATAACTCCACAGCAGTGCTTCTCAGCCACACGAAACTGTTGCAGATAGAACGGGATGAGAAGCTGCGTCAGGCACACTTGGAATGAGCCTCCTGGCACCTTCCGCTGGTTTACAATGACGCGCCGTATCATCCTTTGCTCACAATGTATTTGAGAGCGAATAAAGTGCTTTTTTGAACAACGGTTGTGTGAGCCAAGCAATAAAGCACATCACACTAATTGTGTTCCATAAGTGCCAAAACGCTTTTCTCTGAGCGAGTGGAGTGCTTTTTTGGACGTGGCACACATGTGCCATATATGGAGAAATTTTTTACCACAAAGCCTATAGGTTGCTTGAAATACATTATCACAGCGAGAGAAACACGTTTTCTCATTTTAGCTGTAACTCCACAGCAGTGCTTCTCAGCCACACGAAACTGTTGCAGATAGAACGGAATGAGAAGCTGCGTCAGGCACACTTGGAATGAGCCTCCTGGCACCTTCCGCTGGTTTACAATGACGCGCCGTATCATCCTTTCCTCACAATGTATTTGAGAGCGAATAAAGTGCTTTTTTGAACAACGGTTGTGTGAGCCAAGCAATAAAGCACATCACACTAATTGTGTTCCATAAGTGCCAAAACGCTTTTCTCTGAGCGAGTGGAGTGTTTTTTTGGACGTGGCACACATGTGCCATATATGGAGAAAATTTTTACCACAAAGCCTATAGGTTGCTTGAAATACAAGCAAGAGAGAAACACGTTTTCTCATTTTAGCTGTAACTCCACAGCAGTGCTTCTCAGCCACACAAAACTGTTGCAGATAGAACGGGATGAGAAGTTGCGTCAGGCACACTTGGAATGAGCCTCCTGGCACTTTCCGCTGGTTTACAATGACGCGCCGTATCATCCTTTGCTCACAATGTATTTGAGAGCGAATAAAGTGCTTTTTTGAACAACGGTTGTGTGAGCCAAGCAATAAAGCACATCACACTAAATGTGTTCCATAAGTGCCAAATCGCTTTTCTCTGAGCGAGTGGAGTGCTTTTTTGGACGTGGCACACATGTGCCATATATGGAGAAAAGTTTTACCACAAAGCCTATAGGTTGCTTGAAATACATTATCACAGCGAGAGAAACACATTTTCTCATTTTAGCTGTAACTCCACAGCAGTGCTTCTCAGCCACACGAAACTGTTGCAGATAGAACGGAATGAGAAGCTGCGTCAGGCACACTTGGAATGAGCCTCCTGGCACCTTCCGCTGGTTTACAATGACGCGCCGTATCATCCTTTCCTCACAATGTATTTGAGAGCGAATAAAGTGCTTTTTTGAACAACGGTTGTGTGAGCCAAGCAATAAAGCACATCACACTAATTGTGTTCCATAAGTGCCAAAACGCTTTTCTCTGAGCGAGTGGAGTGCTTTTTTGGACGTGGCACACAGTGCCATATATGGAGAAAAGTTTTACCACAAAGCCTAAAGGTTGCTTGAAATACATTATCACAGCGAGAGAAACACGTTTTCTCATTTTAGCTGTAACTCCACAGCAGTGCTTCCCAGCCACACAAAACTGTTGCAGATAGAACGGGATGAGAAGCTGCGTCAGGCACACTTGGAATGAGCCTTCTGGCACCTTCCGCTGGTTTACAATGACGCGCCGTATCATCCTTTCCTCACAATGTATTTGAGAGCGAATAAAGTGCTTTTTTGAACAACGGTTGTGTGAGCCAAGCAATAAAGCACATCACACTAATTGTGTTCCATAAGTGCCAAAACGCTTTTCTCTGAGCGAGTGGAGTGCTTTTTTGGACGTGGCACACATGTGCCATATATGGAGAAAATTTTTACCACAAAGCCTATAGGTTGCTTGAAATACATTATCACAGCGAGAGAAACACATTTTCTCATTTTAGCTGTAACTCCACAGCAGTGCTTCTCAGCCACACGAAACTGTTGCAGATAGAACGGGATGAGAAGCTGCGTCAGGCACACTTGGAATGAGCCTCCTGGCACCTTCCGCTGGTTTACAATGACGCGCCGTATCATCCTTTGCTCACAATGTATTTGAGAGCGAATAAAGTGCTTTTTTGAACAACGGTTGTGTGAGCCAAGCAATAAAGCACATCACACTAAATGTGTTCCATAAGTGCCAAATCGCTTTTCTCTGAGCGAGTGGAGTGCTTTTTTGGACGTGGCACACATGTGCCATATATGGAGAAAAGTTTTACCACAAAGCCTATAGGTTGCTTGAAATACAAGCAAGAGAGAAACACGTTTTCTCATTTTAGCTGTAACTCCACAGCAGTGCTTCTCAGCCACACAAAACTGTTGCAGATAGAACGGGATGAGAAGTTGCGTCAGGCACACTTGGAATGAGCCTCCTGGCACTTTCCGCTGGTTTACAATGACGCGCCGTATCATCCTTTGCTCACAATGTATTTGAGAGCGAATAAAGTGCTTTTTTGAACAACGGTTGTGTGAGCCAAGCAATAAAGCACATCACACTAAATGTGTTCCATAAGTGCCAAATCGCTTTTCTCTGAGCGAGTGGAGTGCTTTTTTGGACGTGGCACACATGTGCCATATATGGAGAAAAGTTTTACCACAAAGCCTATAGGTTGCTTGAAATACATTATCACAGCGAGAGAAACACATTTTCTCATTTTAGCTATAACTCCACAGCAGTGCTTCTCAGCCACACGAAACTGTTGCAGATAGAACGGGATGAGAAGCTGCGTCAGGCACACTTGGAATGAGCCTCCTGGCACCTTCCGCTGATTTACAATGACGCGCCGTATCATCCTTTGCTCACAATGTATTTGAGAGCGAATAAAGTGCTTTTTTGAACAACGGTTGTGTGAGCCAAGCAATAAAGCACATCACACTAATTGTGTTCCATAAGTGCCAAAACGCTTTTCTCTGAGCGAGTGGAGTGCTTTTTTGGACGTGGCACACATGTGCCATATATGGAGAAATTTTTTACCACAAAGCCTATAGGTTGCTTGAAATACATTATCACAGCGAGAGAAACACATTTTCTCATTTTAGCTGTAACTCCACAGCAGTGCTTCTCAGCCACACGAAACCGTTGCAGATAGAACGGGATGCGAAGCTGCGTCAGGCACACTGGGAATGAGCCTCCTGGCACCTTCCGCTGGTTTACAATGACGCGCCGTATCATCCTTTGCTCACAATGTATTTGAGAGCGAATAAAGTGCTTTTTTGAACAACGGTTGTGTGAGCCAAGCAATAAAGCACATCACACTAATTGTGTTCCATAAGTGCCAAAACGCTTTTCTCTGAGCGAGTGGAGTGCTTTTTTGGACGTGGCACACATGTGCCATATATGGAGAAAATTTTTACCACAAAGCCTATAGGTTGCTTGAAATACATTATCACAGCGAGAGAAACACATTTTCTCATTTTAGCTATAACTCCACAGCAGTGCTTCTCAGCCACACGAAACTGTTGCAGATAGAACGGGATGAGAAGCTGCGTCAGGCACACTTGGAATGAGCCTCCTGGCACCTTCCGCTGGTTTACAATGACGCGCCGTATCATCCTTTGCTCACAATGTATTTGAGAGCGAATAAAGTGCTTTTTTGAACAACGGTTGTGTGAGCCAAGCAATAAAGCACATCACACTAATTGTGTTCCATAAGTGCCAAAACGCTTTTCTCTGAGCGAGTGGAGTGCTTTTTTGGACGTGGCACACATGTGCCATATATGGAGAAAATTTTTACCACAAAGCCTATAGGTTGCTTGAAATACATTATCACAGCGAGAGAAACACATTTTCTCATTTTAGCTGTAACTCCACAGCAGTGCTTCTCAGCCACGCGAAACCGTTGCAGATAGAACGGGATGAGAAGCTGCGTCAGGCACACTTGGAATGAGCCTCCTGGCACCTTCCGCTGGTTTACAATGACGCGCCGTATCATCCTTTGCTCACAATGTATTTGAGAGCGAATAAAGTGCTTTTTTGAACAACGGTTGTGTGAGCCAAGCAATAAAGCACATCACACTAATTGTGTTCCATAAGTGCCAAAACGCTTTTCTCTGAGCGAGTGGAGTGCTTTTTTGGACGTGGCACACAGTGCCATATATGGAGAAAATTTTTACCACAAAGCCTAAAGGTTGCTTGAAATACATTATCACAGCGAGAGAAACACGTTTTCTCATTTTAGCTGTAACTCCACAGCAGTGCTTCCCAGCCACACAAAACTGTTGCAGATAGAACGGGATGAGAAGCTGCGTCAGGCACACTTGGAATGAGCCTCCTGGCACTTTCCGCTGGTTTACAATGACGCGCCGTATCATCCTTTGCTCACAATGTATTTGAGAGCGAATAAAGTGCTTTTTTGAACAACGGTTGTGTGAGCCAAGCAATAAAGCACATCACACTAAATGTGTTCCATAAGTGCCAAATCGCTTTTCTCTGAGCGAGTGGAGTGCTTTTTTGGACGTGGCACACATGTGCCATATATGGAGAAAAGTTTTACCACAAAGCCTATAGGTTGCTTGAAATACATTATCACAGCGAGAGAAACACATTTTCTCATTTTAGCTGTAACTCCACAGCAGTGCTTCTCAGCCACACGAAACTGTTGCAGATAGAACGGGATGAGAAGCTGCGTCAGGCACACTTGGAATGAGCCTCCTGGCACCTTCCGCTGGTTTACAATGACGCGCCGTATCATCCTTTCCTCACAATGTATTTGAGAGCGAATAAAGTGCTTTTTTGAACAACGGTTGTGTGAGCCAAGCAATAAAGCACATCACACTAATTGTGTTCCATAAGTGCCAAAACGCTTTTCTCTGAGCGAATGGAGTGCTTTTTTGGACGTGGCACACAGTGCCATATATGGAGAAAAGTTTTACCACAAAGCCTATCGGTTGCTTGAAATACATTATCACAGCGAGAGAAACACATTTTCTCATTTTAGCTGTAACTCCACAGCAGTGCTTCTCAGCCACACGAAACTGTTGCAGATAGAACGGAATGAGAAGCTGCGTCAGGCACACTTGGAATGAGCCTCCTGGCACCTTCCGCTGGTTTACAATGACGCGCCGTATCATCCTTTCCTCACAATGTATTTGAGAGCGAATAAAGTGCTTTTTTGAACAACGGTTGTGTGAGCCAAGCAATAAAGCACATCACACTAATTGTGTTCCATAAGTGCCAAAACGCTTTTCTCTGAGCGAGTGGAGTGTTTTTTTGGACGTGGCACACATGTGCCATATATGGAGAAATTTTTTACCACAAAGCCTATAGGTTGCTTGAAATACAAGCAAGAGAGAAACACGTTTTCTCATTTTAGCTGTAACTCCACAGCAGTGCTTCTCAGCCACACAAAACTGTTGCAGATAGAACGGGATGAGAAGTTGCGTCAGGCACACTTGGAATGAGCCTCCTGGCACTTTCCGCTGGTTTACAATGACGCGCCGTATCATCCTTTGCTCACAATGTATTTGAGAGCGAATAAAGTGCTTTTTTGAACAAAGGTTGTGTGAGCCAAGCAATAAAGCACATCACACTAAATGTGTTCCATAAGTGCCAAATCGCTTTTCTCTGAGCGAGTGGAGTGCTTTTTTGGACGTGGCACACATGTGCCATATATGGAGAAAAGTTTTACCACAAAGCCTATAGGTTGCTTGAAATACATTATCACAGCGAGAGAAACACATTTTCTCATTTTAGCTGTAACTCCACAGCAGTGCTTCTCAGCCACACGAAACTGTTGCAGATAGAACGGGATGAGAAGCTGCGTCAGGCACACTTGGAATGAGCCTCCTGGCCCCTTCCGCTGGTTTACAATGACGCGCCGTATCATCCTTTCCTCACAATGTATTTGAGAGCGAATAAAGTGCTTTTTTGAACAACGGTTGTGTGAGCCAAGCAATAAAGCACATCACACTAATTGTGTTCCATAAGTGCCAAAACGCTTTTCTCTGAGCGAGTGGAGTGCTTTTTTGGACGTGGCACACATGTGCCATATATGGAGAAAATTTTTACCACAAAGCCTATAGGTTGCTTGAAATACATTATCACAGCGAGAGAAACACATTTTCTCATTTTAGCTGTAACTCCACAGCAGTGCTTCTCAGCCACACGAAACCGTTGCAGATAGAACGGGATGCGAAGCTGCGTCAGGCACACTGGGAATGAGCCTCCTGGCACTTTCCGCTGGTTTACAATGACGCGCCGTATCATCCTTTGCTCACAATGTATTTGAGAGCGAATAAAGTGCTTTTTTGAACAACGGTTGTGTGAGCCAAGCAATAAAGCACATCACACTAAATGTGTTCCATAAGTGCCAAATCGCTTTTCTCTGAGCGAGTGGAGTGCTTTTTTGGACGTGGCACACATGTGCCATATATGGAGAAAAGTTTTACCACAAAGCCTATAGGTTGCTTGAAATACATTATCACAGCGAGAGAAACACATTTTCTCATTTTAGCTGTAACTCCACAGCAGTGCTTCTCAGCCACACGAAACTGTTGCAGATAGAACGGGATGAGAAGCTGCGTCAGGCACACTTGGAATGAGCCTCCTGGCACCTTCCGCTGGTTTACAATGACGCGCCGTATCATCCTTTGCTCACAATGTATTTGAGAGCGAATAAAGTGCTTTTTTGAACAACGGTTGTGTGAGCCAAGCAATAAAGCACATCACACTAAATGTGTTCCATAAGTGCCAAATCGCTTTTCTCTGAGCGAGTGGAGTGCTTTTTTGGACGTGGCACACATGTGCCATATATGGAGAAAAGTTTTACCACAAAGCCTATAGGTTGCTTGAAATACAAGCAAGAGAGAAACACGTTTTCTCATTTTAGCTGTAACTCCACAGCAGTGCTTCTCAGCCACACAAAACTGTTGCAGATAGAACGGGATGAGAAGTTGCGTCAGGCACACTTGGAATGAGCCTCCTGGCACTTTCCGCTGGTTTACAATGACGCGCCGTATCATCCTTTGCTCACAATGTATTTGAGAGCGAATAAAGTGCTTTTTTGAACAACGGTTGTGTGAGCCAAGCAATAAAGCACATCACACTAAATGTGTTCCATAAGTGCCAAATCGCTTTTCTCTGAGCGAGTGGAGTGCTTTTTTGGACGTGGCACACATGTGCCATATATGGAGAAAAGTTTTACCACAAAGCCTATAGGTTGCTTGAAATACATTATCACAGCGAGAGAAACACATTTTCTCATTTTAGCTATAACTCCACAGCAGTGCTTCTCAGCCACACGAAACTGTTGCAGATAGAACGGGATGAGAAGCTGCGTCAGGCACACTTGGAATGAGCCTCCTGGCACCTTCCGCTGATTTACAATGACGCGCCGTATCATCCTTTGCTCACAATGTATTTGAGAGCGAATAAAGTGCTTTTTTGAACAACGGTTGTGTGAGCCAAGCAATAAAGCACATCACACTAATTGTGTTCCATAAGTGCCAAAACGCTTTTCTCTGAGCGAGTGGAGTGCTTTTTTGGACGTGGCACACATGTGCCATATATGGAGAAATTTTTTACCACAAAGCCTATAGGTTGCTTGAAATACATTATCACAGCGAGAGAAACACATTTTCTCATTTTAGCTGTAACTCCACAGCAGTGCTTCTCAGCCACACGAAACCGTTGCAGATAGAACGGGATGCGAAGCTGCGTCAGGCACACTGGGAATGAGCCTCCTGGCACCTTCCGCTGGTTTACAATGACGCGCCGTATCATCCTTTGCTCACAATGTATTTGAGAGCGAATAAAGTGCTTTTTTGAACAACGGTTGTGTGAGCCAAGCAATAAAGCACATCACACTAATTGTGTTCCATAAGTGCCAAAACGCTTTTCTCTGAGCGAGTGGAGTGCTTTTTTGGACGTGGCACACATGTGCCATATATGGAGAAAATTTTTACCACAAAGCCTATAGGTTGCTTGAAATACATTATCACAGCGAGAGAAACACATTTTCTCATTTTAGCTATAACTCCACAGCAGTGCTTCTCAGCCACACGAAACTGTTGCAGATAGAACGGGATGAGAAGCTGCGTCAGGCACACTTGGAATGAGCCTCCTGGCACCTTCCGCTGGTTTACAATGACGCGCCGTATCATCCTTTGCTCACAATGTATTTGAGAGCGAATAAAGTGCTTTTTTGAACAACGGTTGTGTGAGCCAAGCAATAAAGCACATCACACTAATTGTGTTCCATAAGTGCCAAAACGCTTTTCTCTGAGCGAGTGGAGTGCTTTTTTGGACGTGGCACACATGTGCCATATATGGAGAAAATTTTTACCACAAAGCCTATAGGTTGCTTGAAATACATTATCACAGCGAGAGAAACACATTTTCTCATTTTAGCTGTAACTCCACAGCAGTGCTTCTCAGCCACGCGAAACCGTTGCAGATAGAACGGGATGAGAAGCTGCGTCAGGCACACTTGGAATGAGCCTCCTGGCACCTTCCGCTGGTTTACAATGACGCGCCGTATCATCCTTTGCTCACAATGTATTTGAGAGCGAATAAAGTGCTTTTTTGAACAACGGTTGTGTGAGCCAAGCAATAAAGCACATCACACTAATTGTGTTCCATAAGTGCCAAAACGCTTTTCTCTGAGCGAGTGGAGTGCTTTTTTGGACGTGGCACACAGTGCCATATATGGAGAAAATTTTTACCACAAAGCCTAAAGGTTGCTTGAAATACATTATCACAGCGAGAGAAACACGTTTTCTCATTTTAGCTGTAACTCCACAGCAGTGCTTCCCAGCCACACAAAACTGTTGCAGATAGAACGGGATGAGAAGCTGCGTCAGGCACACTTGGAATGAGCCTCCTGGCACTTTCCGCTGGTTTACAATGACGCGCCGTATCATCCTTTGCTCACAATGTATTTGAGAGCGAATAAAGTGCTTTTTTGAACAACGGTTGTGTGAGCCAAGCAATAAAGCACATCACACTAAATGTGTTCCATAAGTGCCAAATCGCTTTTCTCTGAGCGAGTGGAGTGCTTTTTTGGACGTGGCACACATGTGCCATATATGGAGAAAAGTTTTACCACAAAGCCTATAGGTTGCTTGAAATACATTATCACAGCGAGAGAAACACATTTTCTCATTTTAGCTGTAACTCCACAGCAGTGCTTCTCAGCCACACGAAACTGTTGCAGATAGAACGGGATGAGAAGCTGCGTCAGGCACACTTGGAATGAGCCTCCTGGCACCTTCCGCTGGTTTACAATGACGCGCCGTATCATCCTTTCCTCACAATGTATTTGAGAGCGAATAAAGTGCTTTTTTGAACAACGGTTGTGTGAGCCAAGCAATAAAGCACATCACACTAATTGTGTTCCATAAGTGCCAAAACGCTTTTCTCTGAGCGAATGGAGTGCTTTTTTGGACGTGGCACACAGTGCCATATATGGAGAAAAGTTTTACCACAAAGCCTATCGGTTGCTTGAAATACATTATCACAGCGAGAGAAACACATTTTCTCATTTTAGCTGTAACTCCACAGCAGTGCTTCTCAGCCACACGAAACTGTTGCAGATAGAACGGAATGAGAAGCTGCGTCAGGCACACTTGGAATGAGCCTCCTGGCACCTTCCGCTGGTTTACAATGACGCGCCGTATCATCCTTTCCTCACAATGTATTTGAGAGCGAATAAAGTGCTTTTTTGAACAACGGTTGTGTGAGCCAAGCAATAAAGCACATCACACTAATTGTGTTCCATAAGTGCCAAAACGCTTTTCTCTGAGCGAGTGGAGTGTTTTTTTGGACGTGGCACACATGTGCCATATATGGAGAAATTTTTTACCACAAAGCCTATAGGTTGCTTGAAATACAAGCAAGAGAGAAACACGTTTTCTCATTTTAGCTGTAACTCCACAGCAGTGCTTCTCAGCCACACAAAACTGTTGCAGATAGAACGGGATGAGAAGTTGCGTCAGGCACACTTGGAATGAGCCTCCTGGCACTTTCCGCTGGTTTACAATGACGCGCCGTATCATCCTTTGCTCACAATGTATTTGAGAGCGAATAAAGTGCTTTTTTGAACAAAGGTTGTGTGAGCCAAGCAATAAAGCACATCACACTAAATGTGTTCCATAAGTGCCAAATCGCTTTTCTCTGAGCGAGTGGAGTGCTTTTTTGGACGTGGCACACATGTGCCATATATGGAGAAAAGTTTTACCACAAAGCCTATAGGTTGCTTGAAATACATTATCACAGCGAGAGAAACACATTTTCTCATTTTAGCTGTAACTCCACAGCAGTGCTTCTCAGCCACACGAAACTGTTGCAGATAGAACGGGATGAGAAGCTGCGTCAGGCACACTTGGAATGAGCCTCCTGGCCCCTTCCGCTGGTTTACAATGACGCGCCGTATCATCCTTTCCTCACAATGTATTTGAGAGCGAATAAAGTGCTTTTTTGAACAACGGTTGTGTGAGCCAAGCAATAAAGCACATCACACTAATTGTGTTCCATAAGTGCCAAAACGCTTTTCTCTGAGCGAGTGGAGTGCTTTTTTGGACGTGGCACACATGTGCCATATATGGAGAAAATTTTTACCACAAAGCCTATAGGTTGCTTGAAATACATTATCACAGCGAGAGAAACACATTTTCTCATTTTAGCTGTAACTCCACAGCAGTGCTTCTCAGCCACACGAAACCGTTGCAGATAGAACGGGATGCGAAGCTGCGTCAGGCACACTGGGAATGAGCCTCCTGGCACTTTCCGCTGGTTTACAATGACGCGCCGTATCATCCTTTGCTCACAATGTATTTGAGAGCGAATAAAGTGCTTTTTTGAACAACGGTTGTGTGAGCCAAGCAATAAAGCACATCACACTAAATGTGTTCCATAAGTGCCAAATCGCTTTTCTCTGAGCGAGTGGAGTGCTTTTTTGGACGTGGCACACATGTGCCATATATGGAGAAAAGTTTTACCACAAAGCCTATAGGTTGCTTGAAATACATTATCACAGCGAGAGAAACACATTTTCTCATTTTAGCTGTAACTCCACAGCAGTGCTTCTCAGCCACACGAAACTGTTGCAGATAGAACGGAATGAGAAGCTGCGTCAGGCACACTTGGAATGAGCCTCCTGGCACCTTCCGCTGGTTTACAATGACGCGCCGTATCATCCTTTCCTCACAATGTATTTGAGAGCGAATAAAGTGCTTTTTTGAACAACGGTTGTGTGAGCCAAGCAATAAAGCACATCACACTAATTGTGTTCCATAAGTGCCAAAACGCTTTTCTCTGAGCGAGTGGAGTGTTTTTTTGGACGTGGCACACATGTGCCATATATGGAGAAAATTTTTACCACAAAGCCTATAGGTTGCTTGAAATACAAGCAAGAGAGAAACACGTTTTCTCATTTTAGCTGTAACTCCACAGCAGTGCTTCTCAGCCACACAAAACTGTTGCAGATAGAACGGGATGAGAAGTTGCGTCAGGCACACTTGGAATGAGCCTCCTGGCACTTTCCGCTGGTTTACAATGACGCGCCGTATCATCCTTTGCTCACAATGTATTTGAGAGCGAATAAAGTGCTTTTTTGAACAACGGTTGTGTGAGCCAAGCAATAAAGCACATCACACTAAATGTGTTCCATAAGTGCCAAATCGCTTTTCTCTGAGCGAGTGGAGTGCTTTTTTGGACGTGGCACACATGTGCCATATATGGAGAAAAGTTTTACCACAAAGCCTATAGGTTGCTTGAAATACATTATCACAGCGAGAGAAACACATTTTCTCATTTTAGCTGTAACTCCACAGCAGTGCTTCTCAGCCACACGAAACTGTTGCAGATAGAACGGGATGAGAAGCTGCGTCAGGCACACTTGGAATGAGCCTCCTGGCCACTTCCGCTGGTTTACAATGACGCGCCGTATCATCCTTTCCTCACAATGTATTTGAGAGCGAATAAAGTGCTTTTTTGAACAACGGTTGTGTGAGCCAAGCAATAAAGCACATCACACTAATTGTGTTCCATAAGTGCCAAAACGCTTTTCTCTGAGCGA
This sequence comes from Doryrhamphus excisus, assembly GCF_030265055.1. Classification (NCBI taxonomy): domain Eukaryota; kingdom Metazoa; phylum Chordata; class Actinopteri; order Syngnathiformes; family Syngnathidae; genus Doryrhamphus; species Doryrhamphus excisus. The sequence goes on from NC_080471.1 coordinate 2,742,390, forward strand.
GTGGAGTGCTTTTTTGGACGTGGCACACATGTGCCATATATGGAGAAAATTTTTACCACAAAGCCTATAGGTTGCTTGAAATACATTATCACAGCGAGAGAAACACATTTTCTCATTTTAGCTATAACTCCACAGCAGTGCTTCTCAGCCACACGAAACTGTTGCAGATAGAACGGGATGAGAAGCTGCGTCAGGCACACTTGGAATGAGCCTCCTGGCACCTTCCGCTGGTTTACAATGACGCGCCGTATCATCCTTTGCTCACAATGTATTTGAGAGCGAATAAAGTGCTTTTTTGAACAACGGTTGTGTGAGCCAAGCAATAAAGCACATCACACTAATTGTGTTCCATAAGTGCCAAAACGCTTTTCTCTGAGCGAATGGAGTGCTTTTTTGGACGTGGCACACAGTGCCATATATGGAGAAAAGTTTTACCACAAAGCCTATCGGTTGCTTGAAATACATTATCACAGCGAGAGAAACACATTTTCTCATTTTAGCTGTAACTCCACAGCAGTGCTTCTCAGCCACACGAAACTGTTGCAGATAGAACGGAATGAGAAGCTGCGTCAGGCACACTTGGAATGAGCCTCCTGGCACCTTCCGCTGGTTTACAATGACGCGCCGTATCATCCTTTCCTCACAATGTATTTGAGAGCGAATAAAGTGCTTTTTTGAACAACGGTTGTGTGAGCCAAGCAATAAAGCACATCACACTAATTGTGTTCCATAAGTGCCAAAACGCTTTTCTCTGAGCGAGTGGAGTGTTTTTTTGGACGTGGCACACATGTGCCATATATGGAGAAATTTTTTACCACAAAGCCTATAGGTTGCTTGAAATACAAGCAAGAGAGAAACACGTTTTCTCATTTTAGCTGTAACTCCACAGCAGTGCTTCTCAGCCACACAAAACTGTTGCAGATAGAACGGGATGAGAAGTTGCGTCAGGCACACTTGGAATGAGCCTCCTGGCACTTTCCGCTGGTTTACAATGACGCGCCGTATCATCCTTTGCTCACAATGTATTTGAGAGCGAATAAAGTGCTTTTTTGAACAAAGGTTGTGTGAGCCAAGCAATAAAGCACATCACACTAAATGTGTTCCATAAGTGCCAAATCGCTTTTCTCTGAGCGAGTGGAGTGCTTTTTTGGACGTGGCACACATGTGCCATATATGGAGAAAAGTTTTACCACAAAGCCTATAGGTTGCTTGAAATACATTATCACAGCGAGAGAAACACATTTTCTCATTTTAGCTGTAACTCCACAGCAGTGCTTCTCAGCCACACGAAACTGTTGCAGATAGAACGGGATGAGAAGCTGCGTCAGGCACACTTGGAATGAGCCTCCTGGCCCCTTCCGCTGGTTTACAATGACGCGCCGTATCATCCTTTCCTCACAATGTATTTGAGAGCGAATAAAGTGCTTTTTTGAACAACGGTTGTGTGAGCCAAGCAATAAAGCACATCACACTAATTGTGTTCCATAAGTGCCAAAACGCTTTTCTCTGAGCGAGTGGAGTGCTTTTTTGGACGTGGCACACATGTGCCATATATGGAGAAAATTTTTACCACAAAGCCTATAGGTTGCTTGAAATACATTATCACAGCGAGAGAAACACATTTTCTCATTTTAGCTGTAACTCCACAGCAGTGCTTCTCAGCCACACGAAACCGTTGCAGATAGAACGGGATGCGAAGCTGCGTCAGGCACACTGGGAATGAGCCTCCTGGCACTTTCCGCTGGTTTACAATGACGCGCCGTATCATCCTTTGCTCACAATGTATTTGAGAGCGAATAAAGTGCTTTTTTGAACAACGGTTGTGTGAGCCAAGCAATAAAGCACATCACACTAAATGTGTTCCATAAGTGCCAAATCGCTTTTCTCTGAGCGAGTGGAGTGCTTTTTTGGACGTGGCACACATGTGCCATATATGGAGAAAAGTTTTACCACAAAGCCTATAGGTTGCTTGAAATACATTATCACAGCGAGAGAAACACATTTTCTCATTTTAGCTGTAACTCCACAGCAGTGCTTCTCAGCCACACGAAACTGTTGCAGATAGAACGGGATGAGAAGCTGCGTCAGGCACACTTGGAATGAGCCTCCTGGCACCTTCCGCTGGTTTACAATGACGCGCCGTATCATCCTTTCCTCACAATGTATTTGAGAGCGAATAAAGTGCTTTTTTGAACAACGGTTGTGTGAGCCAAGCAGTAAAGCACATCACACTAATTGTGTTCCATAAGTGCCAAAACGCTTTTCTCTGAGCGAGTGGAGTGCTTTTTTGGACGTGGCACACAGTGCCATATATGGAGAAAAGTTTTACCACAAAGCCTATAGGTTGCTTGAAATACATTATCACAGCGAGAGAAACACATTTTCTCATTTTAGCTGTAACTCCACAGCAGTGCTTCTCAGCCACACGAAACTGTTGCAGATAGAACGGAATGAGAAGCTGCGTCAGGCACACTTGGAATGAGCCTCCTGGCACCTTCCGCTGGTTTACAATGACGCGCCGTATCATCCTTTCCTCACAATGTATTTGAGAGCGAATAAAGTGCTTTTTTGAACAACGGTTGTGTGAGCCAAGCAATAAAGCACATCACACTAATTGTGTTCCATAAGTGCCAAAACGCTTTTCTCTGAGCGAGTGGAGTGTTTTTTTGGACGTGGCACACATGTGCCATATATGGAGAAAATTTTTACCACAAAGCCTATAGGTTGCTTGAAATACATTATCACAGCGAGAGAAACACATTTTCTCATTTTAGCTGTAACTCCACAGCAGTGCTTCTCAGCCACACGAAACGGTTGCAGATAGAACGGAATGAGAAGCTGCGTCAAGCACACTTGGAATGAGCCTCCTGGCACCTTCCGCTGGTTTACAATGACGCGCCGTATCATCCTTTCCTCACAATGTATTTGAGAGCGAATAAAGTGCTTTTTTGAACAACGGTTGTGTGAGCCAAGCAATAAAGCACATCACACTAATTGTGTTCCATAAGTGCCAAAACGCTTTTCTCTGAGCGAGTGGAGTGCTTTTTTGGACGTGGCACACAGTGCCATATATGGAGAAAATTTTTACCACAAAGCCTAAAGGTTGCTTGAAATACATTATCACAGCGAGAGAAACACGTTTTCTCATTTTAGCTGTAACTCCACAGCAGTGCTTCCCAGCCACACAAAACTGTTGCAGATAGAACGGGATGAGAAGCTGCGTCAGGCACACTTGGAATGAGCCTCCTGGCACCTTCCGCTGGTTTACAATGACGCGCCGTATCATCCTTTCCTCACAATGTATTTGAGAGCGAATAAAGTGCTTTTTTGAACAACGGTTGTGTGAGCCAAGCAATAAAGCACATCACACTAATTGTGTTCCATAAGTGCCAAAACGCTTTTCTCTGAGCGAGTGGAGTGCTTTTTTGGACGTGGCACACATGTGCCATATATGGAGAAAATTTTTACCACAAAGCCTATAGGTTGCTTGAAATACATTATCACAGCGAGAGAAACACATTTTCTCATTTTAGCTGTAACTCCACAGCAGTGCTTCTCAGCCACACGAAACTGTTGCAGATAGAACGGGATGAGAAGCTGCGTCAGGCACACTTGGAATGAGCCTCCTGGCACCTTCCGCTGGTTTACAATGACGCGCCGTATCATCCTTTCCTCACAATGTATTTGAGAGCGAATAAAGTGCTTTTTTGAACAACGGTTGTGTGAGCCAAGCAATAAAGCACATCACACTAATTGTGTTCCATAAGTGCCAAAACGCTTTTCTCTGAGCGAGTGGAGTGCTTTTTTGGACGTGGCACACAGTGCCATATATGGAGAAAAGTTTTACCACAAAGCCTATAGGTTGCTTGAAATACATTATCACAGCGAGAGAAACACATTTTCTCATTTTAGCTGTAACTCCACAGCAGTGCTTCTCAGCCACACGAAACTGTTGCAGATAGAACGGAATGAGAAGCTGCGTCAGGCACACTTGGAATGAGCCTCCTGGCACCTTCCACTGGTTTACAATGACGCGCCGTATCATCCTTTGCTCACAATGTATTTGAGAGCGAATAAAGTGCTTTTTTGAACAACGGTTGTGTGAGCCAAGCAATAAAGCACATCACACTAATTGTGTTCCATAAGTGCCAAAACGCTTTTCTCTGAGCGAGTGGAGTGCTTTTTTGGACGTGGCACACATGTGCCATATATGGAGAAATTTTTTACCACAAAGCCTATAGGTTGCTTGAAATACATTATCACAGCGAGAGAAACACGTTTTCTCATTTTAGCTGTAACTCCACAGCAGTGCTTCTCAGCCACACGAAACTGTTGCAGATAGAACGGAATGAGAAGCTGCGTCAGGCACACTTGGAATGAGCCTCCTGGCACCTTCCGCTGGTTTACAATGACGCGCCGTATCATCCTTTCCTCACAATGTATTTGAGAGCGAATAAAGTGCTTTTTTGAACAACGGTTGTGTGAGCCAAGCAATAAAGCACATCACACTAATTGTGTTCCATAAGTGCCAAAACGCTTTTCTCTGAGCGAGTGGAGTGTTTTTTTGGACGTGGCACACATGTGCCATATATGGAGAAAATTTTTACCACAAAGCCTATAGGTTGCTTGAAATACAAGCAAGAGAGAAACACGTTTTCTCATTTTAGCTGTAACTCCACAGCAGTGCTTCTCAGCCACACAAAACTGTTGCAGATAGAACGGGATGAGAAGTTGCGTCAGGCACACTTGGAATGAGCCTCCTGGCACTTTCCGCTGGTTTACAATGACGCGCCGTATCATCCTTTGCTCACAATGTATTTGAGAGCGAATAAAGTGCTTTTTTGAACAACGGTTGTGTGAGCCAAGCAATAAAGCACATCACACTAAATGTGTTCCATAAGTGCCAAATCGCTTTTCTCTGAGCGAGTGGAGTGCTTTTTTGGACGTGGCACACATGTGCCATATATGGAGAAAAGTTTTACCACAAAGCCTATAGGTTGCTTGAAATACATTATCACAGCGAGAGAAACACATTTTCTCATTTTAGCTGTAACTCCACAGCAGTGCTTCTCAGCCACACGAAACTGTTGCAGATAGAACGGGATGAGAAGCTGCGTCAGGCACACTTGGAATGAGCCTCCTGGCCACTTCCGCTGGTTTACAATGACGCGCCGTATCATCCTTTCCTCACAATGTATTTGAGAGCGAATAAAGTGCTTTTTTGAACAACGGTTGTGTGAGCCAAGCAATAAAGCACATCACACTAATTGTGTTCCATAAGTGCCAAAACGCTTTTCTCTGAGCGAGTGGAGTGCTTTTTTGGACGTGGCACACATGTGCCATATATGGAGAAAATTTTTACCACAAAGCCTATAGGTTGCTTGAAATACATTATCACAGCGAGAGAAACACATTTTCTCATTTTAGCTATAACTCCACAGCAGTGCTTCTCAGCCACACGAAACTGTTGCAGATAGAACGGGATGAGAAGCTGCGTCAGGCACACTTGGAATGAGCCTCCTGGCACCTTCCGCTGGTTTACAATGACGCGCCGTATCATCCTTTGCTCACAATGTATTTGAGAGCGAATAAAGTGCTTTTTTGAACAACGGTTGTGTGAGCCAAGCAATAAAGCACATCACACTAATTGTGTTCCATAAGTGCCAAAACGCTTTTCTCTGAGCGAGTGGAGTGCTTTTTTGGACGTGGCACACATGTGCCATATATGGAGAAAATTTTTACCACAAAGCCTATAGGTTGCTTGAAATACATTATCACAGCGAGAGAAACACATTTTCTCATTTTAGCTGTAACTCCACAGCAGTGCTTCTCAGCCACACGAAACTGTTGCAGATAGAACGGAATGAGAAGCTGCGTCAGGCACACTTGGAATGAGCCTCCTGGCACCTTCCGCTGGTTTACAATGACGCGCCGTATCATCCTTTCCTCACAATGTATTTGAGAGCGAATAAAGTGCTTTTTTGAACAACGGTTGTGTGAGCCAAGCAATAAAGCACATCACACTAATTGTGTTCCATAAGTGCCAAAACGCTTTTCTCTGAGCGAGTGGAGTGTTTTTTTGGACGTGGCACACATGTGCCATATATGGAGAAATTTTTTACCACAAAGCCTATAGGTTGCTTGAAATACATTATCACAGCGAGAGAAACACATTTTCTCATTTTAGCTGTAACTCCACAGCAGTGCTTCTCAGCCACACGAAACGGTTGCAGATAGAACGGAATGAGAAGCTGCGTCAGGCACACTTGGAATGAGCCTCCTGGCACCTTCCGCTGGTTTACAATGACGCGCCGTATCATCCTTTCCTCACAATGTATTTGAGAGCGAATAAAATGCTTTTTTGAACAACGGTTGTGTGAGCCAAGCAATAAAGCACATCACACTAATTGTGTTCCATAAGTGCCAAAACGCTTTTCTCTGAGCGAGTGGAGTGCTTTTTTGGACGTGGCACACAGTGCCATATATGGAGAAAATTTTTACCACAAAGCCTAAAGGTTGCTTGAAATACATTATCACAGCGAGAGAAACACGTTTTCTCATTTTAGCTGTAACTCCACAGCAGTGCTTCCCAGCCACACAAAACTGTTGCAGATAGAACGGGATGAGAAGCTGCGTCAGGCACACTTGGAATGAGCCTCCTGGCACCTTCCGCTGGTTTACAATGACGCGCCGTATCATCCTTTCCTCACAATGTATTTGAGAGCGAATAAAGTGCTTTTTTGAACAACGGTTGTGTGAGCCAAGCAATAAAGCACATCACACTAATTGTGTTCCATAAGTGCCAAAACGCTTTTCTCTGAGCGAGTGGAGTGCTTTTTTGGACGTGGCACACATGTGCCATATATGGAGAAAATTTTTACCACAAAGCCTATAGGTTGCTTGAAATACATTATCACAGCGAGAGAAACACATTTTCTCATTTTAGCTGTAACTCCACAGCAGTGCTTCTCAGCCACACGAAACTGTTGCAGATAGAACGGGATGAGAAGCTGCGTCAGGCACACTTGGAATGAGCCTCCTGGCACCTTCCGCTGGTTTACAATGACGCGCCGTATCATCCTTTCCTCACAATGTATTTGAGAGCGAATAAAGTGCTTTTTTGAACAACGGTTGTGTGAGCCAAGCAATAAAGCACATCACACTAATTGTGTTCCATAAGTGCCAAAACGCTTTTCTCTGAGCGAGTGGAGTGCTTTTTTGGACGTGGCACACAGTGCCATATATGGAGAAAAGTTTTACCACAAAGCCTATAGGTTGCTTGAAATACATTATCACAGCGAGAGAAACACATTTTCTCATTTTAGCTGTAACTCCACAGCAGTGCTTCTCAGCCACACGAAACTGTTGCAGATAGAACGGAATGAGAAGCTGCGTCAGGCACACTTGGAATGAGCCTCCTGGCACCTTCCACTGGTTTACAATGACGCGCCGTATCATCCTTTGCTCACAATGTATTTGAGAGCGAATAAAGTGCTTTTTTGAACAACGGTTGTGTGAGCCAAGCAATAAAGCACATCACACTAATTGTGTTCCATAAGTGCCAAAACGCTTTTCTCTGAGCGAGTGGAGTGCTTTTTTGGACGTGGCACACATGTGCCATATATGGAGAAATTTTTTACCACAAAGCCTATAGGTTGCTTGAAATACATTATCACAGCGAGAGAAACACGTTTTCTCATTTTAGCTGTAACTCCACAGCAGTGCTTCTCAGCCACACGAAACTGTTGCAGATAGAACGGAATGAGAAGCTGCGTCAGGCACACTTGGAATGAGCCTCCTGGCACCTTCCGCTGGTTTACAATGACGCGCCGTATCATCCTTTCCTCACAATGTATTTGAGAGCGAATAAAGTGCTTTTTTGAACAACGGTTGTGTGAGCCAAGCAATAAAGCACATCACACTAATTGTGTTCCATAAGTGCCAAAACGCTTTTCTCTGAGCGAGTGGAGTGTTTTTTTGGACGTGGCACACATGTGCCATATATGGAGAAAATTTTTACCACAAAGCCTATAGGTTGCTTGAAATACAAGCAAGAGAGAAACACGTTTTCTCATTTTAGCTGTAACTCCACAGCAGTGCTTCTCAGCCACACAAAACTGTTGCAGATAGAACGGGATGAGAAGTTGCGTCAGGCACACTTGGAATGAGCCTCCTGGCACTTTCCGCTGGTTTACAATGACGCGCCGTATCATCCTTTGCTCACAATGTATTTGAGAGCGAATAAAGTGCTTTTTTGAACAACGGTTGTGTGAGCCAAGCAATAAAGCACATCACACTAAATGTGTTCCATAAGTGCCAAATCGCTTTTCTCTGAGCGAGTGGAGTGCTTTTTTGGACGTGGCACACATGTGCCATATATGGAGAAAAGTTTTACCACAAAGCCTATAGGTTGCTTGAAATACATTATCACAGCGAGAGAAACACATTTTCTCATTTTAGCTGTAACTCCACAGCAGTGCTTCTCAGCCACACGAAACTGTTGCAGATAGAACGGGATGAGAAGCTGCGTCAGGCACACTTGGAATGAGCCTCCTGGCCACTTCCGCTGGTTTACAATGACGCGCCGTATCATCCTTTCCTCACAATGTATTTGAGAGCGAATAAAGTGCTTTTTTGAACAACGGTTGTGTGAGCCAAGCAATAAAGCACATCACACTAATTGTGTTCCATAAGTGCCAAAACGCTTTTCTCTGAGCGAGTGGAGTGCTTTTTTGGACGTGGCACACATGTGCCATATATGGAGAAAATTTTTACCACAAAGCCTATAGGTTGCTTGAAATACATTATCACAGCGAGAGAAACACATTTTCTCATTTTAGCTATAACTCCACAGCAGTGCTTCTCAGCCACACGAAACTGTTGCAGATAGAACGGGATGAGAAGCTGCGTCAGGCACACTTGGAATGAGCCTCCTGGCACCTTCCGCTGGTTTACAATGACGCGCCGTATCATCCTTTGCTCACAATGTATTTGAGAGCGAATAAAGTGCTTTTTTGAACAACGGTTGTGTGAGCCAAGCAATAAAGCACATCACACTAATTGTGTTCCATAAGTGCCAAAACGCTTTTCTCTGAGCGAGTGGAGTGCTTTTTTGGACGTGGCACACATGTGCCATATATGGAGAAAATTTTTACCACAAAGCCTATAGGTTGCTTGAAATACATTATCACAGCGAGAGAAACACATTTTCTCATTTTAGCTGTAACTCCACAGCAGTGCTTCTCAGCCACACGAAACTGTTGCAGATAGAACGGAATGAGAAGCTGCGTCAGGCACACTTGGAATGAGCCTCCTGGCACCTTCCGCTGGTTTACAATGACGCGCCGTATCATCCTTTCCTCACAATGTATTTGAGAGCGAATAAAGTGCTTTTTTGAACAACGGTTGTGTGAGCCAAGCAATAAAGCACATCACACTAATTGTGTTCCATAAGTGCCAAAACGCTTTTCTCTGAGCGAGTGGAGTGTTTTTTTGGACGTGGCACACATGTGCCATATATGGAGAAATTTTTTACCACAAAGCCTATAGGTTGCTTGAAATACATTATCACAGCGAGAGAAACACGTTTTCTCATTTTAGCTGTAACTCCACAGCAGTGCTTCTCAGCCACGCGAAACCGTTGCAGATAGAACGGGATGAGAAGCTGCGTCAGGCACACTTGAAATGAGCCTCCTGGCACCTTCCGCTGGTTTACAATGACGCGCCGTATCATCCTTTGCTCACAATGTATTTGAGAGCGAATAAAGTGCTTTTTTGAACAACGGTTGTGTGAGCCAAGCAATAAAGCACATCACACTAATTGTGTTCCATAAGTGCCAAAACGCTTTTCTCTGAGCGAGTGGAGTGCTTTTTTGGACGTGGCACACAGTGCCATATATGGAGAAAATTTTTACCACAAAGCCTAAAGGTTGCTTGAAATACATTATCACAGCGAGAGAAACACGTTTTCTCATTTTAGCTGTAACTCCACAGCAGTGCTTCCCAGCCACACAAAACTGTTGCAGATAGAACGGGATGAGAAGCTGCGTCAGGCACACTTGGAATGAGCCTCCTGGCACTTTCCGCTGGTTTACAATGACGCGCCGTATCATCCTTTGCTCACAATGTATTTGAGAGCGAATAAAGTGCTTTTTTGAACAACGGTTGTTTGAGCCAAGCAATAAAGCACATCACACTAAATGTGTTCCATAAGTGCCAAATCGCTTTTCTCTGAGCGAGTGGAGTGCTTTTTTGGACGTGGCACACATGTGCCATATATGGAGAAAAGTTTTACCACAAAGCCTATAGGTTGCTTGAAATACATTATCACAGCGAGAGAAACACATTTTCTCATTTTAGCTGTAACTCCACAGCAGTGCTTCTCAGCCACACGAAACTGTTGCAGATAGAACGGGATGAGAAGCTGCGTCAGGCACACTTGGAATGAGCCTCCTGGCACCTTCCGCTGGTTTACAATGACGCGCCGTATCATCCTTTCCTCACAATGTATTTGAGAGCGAATAAAGTGCTTTTTTGAACAACGGTTGTGTGAGCCAAGCAATAAAGCACATCACACTAATTGTGTTCCATAAGTGCCAAAACGCTTTTCTCTGAGCGAGTGGAGTGCTTTTTTGGACGTGGCACACAGTGCCATATATGGAGAAAAGTTTTACCACAAAGCCTATAGGTTGCTTGAAATACATTATCACAGCGAGAGAAACACATTTTCTCATTTTAGCTGTAACTCCACAGCAGTGCTTCTCAGCCACACGAAACTGTTGCAGATAGAACGGAATGAGAAGCTGCGTCAGGCACACTTGGAATGAGCCTCCTGGCACCTTCCGCTGGTTTACAATGACGCGCCGTATCATCCTTTCATCACAATGTATTTGAGAGCGAATAAAGTGCTTTTTTGAACAACGGTTGTGTGAGCCAAGCAATAAAGCACATCACACTAATTGTGTTCCATAAGTGCCAAAACGCTTTTCTCTGAGCGAGTGGAGTGTTTTTTTGGACGTGGCACACATGTGCCATATATGGAGAAATTTTTTACCACAAAGCCTATAGGTTGCTTGAAATACAAGCAAGAGAGAAACACGTTTTCTCATTTTAGCTGTAACTCCACAGCAGTGCTTCTCAGCCACACAAAACTGTTGCAGATAGAACGGGATGAGAAGTTGCGTCAGGCACACTTGGAATGAGCCTCCTGGCACTTTCCGCTGGTTTACAATGACGCGCCGTATCATCCTTTGCTCACAATGTATTTGAGAGCGAATAAAGTGCTTTTTTGAACAACGGTTGTGTGAGCCAAGCAATAAAGCACATCACACTAATTGTGTTCCATAAGTGCCAAAACGCTTTTCTCTGAGCGAGTGGAGTGCTTTTTTGGACGTGGCACACAGTGCCATATATGGAGAAAATTTTTACCACAAAGCCTAAAGGTTGCTTGAAATACATTATCACAGCGAGAGAAACACGTTTTCTCATTTTAGCTGTAACTCCACAGCAGTGCTTCCCAGCCACACAAAACTGTTGCAGATAGAACGGGATGAGAAGCTGCGTCAGGCACACTTGGAATGAGCCTCCTGGCACTTTCCGCTGGTTTACAATGACGCGCCGTATCATCCTTTGCTCACAATGTATTTGAGAGCGAATAAAGTGCTTTTTTGAACAACGGTTGTTTGAGCCAAGCAATAAAGCACATCACACTAAATGTGTTCCATAAGTGCCAAATCGCTTTTCTCTGAGCGAGTGGAGTGCTTTTTTGGACGTGGCACACATGTGCCATATATGGAGAAAAGTTTTACCACAAAGCCTATAGGTTGCTTGAAATACATTATCACAGCGAGAGAAACACATTTTCTCATTTTAGCTGTAACTCCACAGCAGTGCTTCTCAGCCACACGAAACTGTTGCAGATAGAACGGGATGAGAAGCTGCGTCAGGCACACTTGGAATGAGCCTCCTGGCACCTTCCGCTGGTTTACAATGACGCGCCGTATCATCCTTTCCTCACAATGTATTTGAGAGCGAATAAAGTGCTTTTTTGAACAACGGTTGTGTGAGCCAAGCAATAAAGCACATCACACTAATTGTGTTCCATAAGTGCCAAAACGCTTTTCTCTGAGCGAGTGGAGTGCTTTTTTGGACGTGGCACACAGTGCCATATATGGAGAAAAGTTTTACCACAAAGCCTATAGGTTGCTTGAAATACATTATCACAGCGAGAGAAACACATTTTCTCATTTTAGCTGTAACTCCACAGCAGTGCTTCTCAGCCACACGAAACTGTTGCAGATAGAACGGAATGAGAAGCTGCGTCAGGCACACTTGGAATGAGCCTCCTGGCACCTTCCGCTGGTTTACAATGACGCGCCGTATCATCCTTTCATCACAATGTATTTGAGAGCGAATAAAGTGCTTTTTTGAACAACGGTTGTGTGAGCCAAGCAATAAAGCACATCACACTAATTGTGTTCCATAAGTGCCAAAACGCTTTTCTCTGAGCGAGTGGAGTGTTTTTTTGGACGTGGCACACATGTGCCATATATGGAGAAATTTTTTACCACAAAGCCTATAGGTTGCTTGAAATACAAGCAAGAGAGAAACACGTTTTCTCATTTTAGCTGTAACTCCACAGCAGTGCTTCTCAGCCACACAAAACTGTTGCAGATAGAACGGGATGAGAAGTTGCGTCAGGCACACTTGGAATGAGCCTCCTGGCACTTTCCGCTGGTTTACAATGACGCGCCGTATCATCCTTTGCTCACAATGTATTTGAGAGCGAATAAAGTGCTTTTTTGAACAACGGTTGTGTGAGCCAAGCAATAAAGCACATCACACTAAATGTGTTCCATAAGTGCCAAATCGCTTTTCTCTGAGCGAGTGGAGTGCTTTTTTGGACGTGGCACACATGTGCCATATATGGAGAAAAGTTTTACCACAAAGCCTATAGGTTGCTTGAAATACATTATCACAGCGAGAGAAACACATTTTCTCATTTTAGCTGTAACTCCACAGCAGTGCTTCTCAGCCACACGAAACTGTTGCAGATAGAACGGGATGAGAAGCTGCGTCAGGCACACTTGGAATGAGCCTCCTGGCACCTTCCGCTGGTTTACAATGACGCGCCGTATCATCCTTTCCTCACAATGTATTTGAGAGCGAATAAAGTGCTTTTTTGAACAACGGTTGTGTGAGCCAAGCAATAAAGCACATCACACTAATTGTGTTCCATAAGTGCCAAAACGCTTTTCTCTGAGCGAGTGGAGTGCTTTTTTGGACGTGGCACACAGTGCCATATATGGAGAAAAGTTTTACCACAAAGCCTATAGGTTGCTTGAAATACATTATCACAGCGAGAGAAACACATTTTCTCATTTTAGCTGTAACTCCACAGCAGTGCTTCTCAGCCACACGAAACTGTTGCAGATAGAACGGAATGAGAAGCTGCGTCAGGCACACTTGGAATGAGCCTCCTGGCACCTTCCGCTGGTTTACAATGACGCGCCGTATCATCCTTTCCTCACAATGTATTTGAGAGCGAATAAAGTGCTTTTTTGAACAACGGTTGTGTGAGCCAAGCAATAAAGCACATCACACTAATTGTGTTCCATAAGTGCCAAAACGCTTTTCTCTGAGCGAGTGGAGTGTTTTTTTGGACGTGGCACACATGTGCCATATATGGAGAAATTTTTTACCACAAAGCCTATAGGTTGCTTGAAATACAAGCAAGAGAGAAACACGTTTTCTCATTTTAGCTGTAACTCCACAGCAGTGCTTCTCAGCCACACAAAACTGTTGCAGATAGAACGGCATGAGAAGTTGCGTCAGGCACACTTGGAATGAGCCTCCTGGCACTTTCCGCTGGTTTACAATGACGCGCCGTATCATCCTTTGCTCACAATGTATTTGAGAGCGAATAAAGTGCTTTTTTGAACAACGGTTGTGTGAGCCAAGCAATAAAGCACATCACACTAAATGTGTTCCATAAGTGCCAAATCGCTTTTCTCTGAGCGAGTGGAGTGCTTTTTTGGACGTGGCACACATGTGCCATATATGGAGAAAAGTTTTACCACAAAGCCTATAGGTTGCTTGAAATACATTATCACAGCGAGAGAAACACATTTTCTCATTTTAGCTGTAACTCCACAGCAGTGCTTCTCAGCCACACGAAACTGTTGCAGATAGAACGGGATGAGAAGCTGCGTCAGGCACACTTGGAATGAGCCTCCTGGCCCCTTCCGCTGGTTTACAATGACGCGCCGTATCATCCTTTCCTCACAATGTATTTGAGAGCGAATAAAGTGCTTTTTTGAACAACGGTTGTGTGAGCCAAGCAATAAAGCACATCACACTAATTGTGTTCCATAAGTGCCAAAACGCTTTTCTCTGAGCGAGTGGAGTGCTTTTTTGGACGTGGCACACATGTGCCATATATGGAGAAAATTTTTACCACAAAGCCTATAGGTTGCTTGAAATACATTATCACAGCGAGAGAAACACATTTTCTCATTTTAGCTGTAACTCCACAGCAGTGCTTCTCAGCCACACGAAACCGTTGCAGATAGAACGGGATGCGAAGCTGCGTCAGGCACACTGGGAATGAGCCTCCTGGCACCTTCCGCTGGTTTACAATGACGCGCCGTATCATCCTTTGCTCACAATGTATTTGAGAGCGAATAAAGTGCTTTTTTGAACAACGGTTGTGTGAGCCAAGCAATAAAGCACATCACACTAATTGTGTTCCATAAGTGCCAAAACGCTTTTCTCTGAGCGAGTGGAGTGCTTTTTTGGACGTGGCACACATGTGCCATATATGGAGAAAATTTTTACCACAAAGGCTATTGGTTGCTTGAAATACATTATCACAGCGAGAGAAACACATTTTCTCATTTTAGCTATAACTCCACAGCAGTGCTTCTCAGCCACACGAAACTGTTGCAGATAGAACGGGATGAGAAGCTGCGTCAGGCACACTTGGAATGAGCCTCCTGGCACCTTCCGCTGGTTTACAATGACGCGCCGTATCATCCTTTGCTCACAATGTATTTGAGAGCGAATAAAGTGCTTTTTTGAACAACGGTTGTGTGAGCCAAGCAATAAAGCACATCACACTAATTGTGTTCCATAAGTGCCAAAACGCTTTTCTCTGAGCGAGTGGAGTGCTTTTTTGGACGTGGCACACATGTGCCATATATGGAGAAAATTTTTACCACAAAGCCTATAGGTTGCTTGAAATACATTATCACAGCGAGAGAAACACATTTTCTCATTTTAGCTGTAACTCCACAGCAGTGCTTCTCAGCCACACGAAACCGTTGCAGATAGAACGGGATGAGAAGCTGCGTCAGGCACACTGGGAATGAGCCTCCTGGCACCTTCCGCTGGTTTACAATGACGCGCCGTATCATCCTTTCCTCACAATGTATTTGAGAGCGAATAAAGTGCTTTTTTGAACAACGGTTGTGTGAGCCAAGCAATAAAGCACATCACACTAATTGTGTTCCATAAGTGCCAAAACGCTTTTCTCTGAGCGAGTGGAGTGCTTTTTTGGACGTGGCACACATGTGCCATATATGGAGAAAATTTTTACCACAAAGCCTATAGGTTGCTTGAAATACATTATCACAGCGAGAGAAACACATTTTCTCATTTTAGCTATAACTCCACAGCAGTGCTTCTCAGCCACACGAAACTGTTGCAGATAGAACGGGATGAGAAGCTGCGTCAGGCACACTTGGAATGAGCCTCCTGGCACCTTCCGCTGGTTTACAATGACGCGCCGTATCATCCTTTGCTCACAATGTATTTGAGAGCGAATAAAGTGCTTTTTTGAACAACGGTTGTGTGAGCCAAGCAATAAAGCACATCACACTAATTGTGTTCCATAAGTGCCAAAACGCTTTTCTCTGAGCGAGTGGAGTGCTTTTTTGGACGTGGCACACATGTGCCATATATGGAGAAAATTTTTACCACAAAGCCTATAGGTTGCTTGAAATACATTATCACAGCGAGAGAAACACATTTTCTTATTTTAGCTGTAACTCCACAGCAGTGCTTCTCAGCCACACGAAACCGTTGCAGATAGAACGGGATGAGAAGCTGCGTCAGGCACACTGGGAATGAGCCTCCTGGCACCTTCCGCTGGTTTACAATGACGCGCCGTATCATCCTTTCCTCACAATGTATTTGAGAGCGAATAAAGTGCTTTTTTGAACAACGGTTGTGTGAGCCAAGCAATAAAGCACATCACACTAATTGTGTTCCATAAGTGCCAAAACGCTTTTCTCTGAGCGAGTGGAGTGCTTTTTTGGACGTGGCACACATGTGCCATATATGGAGAAAATTTTTACCACAAAGCCTATAGGTTGCTTGAAATACATTATCACAGCGAGAGAAACACGTTTTCTCATTTTAGCTGTAACTCCACAGCAGTGCTTCTCAGCCACACGAAACCGTTGCAGATAGAACGGGATGAGAAGCTGCGTCAGGCACACTTGGAATGAGCCTCCTGGCACCTTCCGCTGGTTTACAATGACGCGCCGTATCATCCTTTGCTCACAATGTATTTGAGAGCGAATAAAGTGCTTTTTTGAACAACGGTTGTGTGACCCACATCACACTAAATGTGTTCCATAAGTGCCAAAACGCTTTTCTCTGAGCGAGTGGAGTGCTTTTTTGGACGTGGCACACATGTGCCATATATGGAGAAAATTTTTACCACAAAGCCTATAGGTTGCTTGAAATGCATTATCACAGCGAGAGAAACACATTTTCTCATTTTAGCTATAACTCCACAGCAGTGCTTCTCAGCCACACGAAACTGTTGCAGATAGAACGGGATGAGAAGCTGCGTCAGGCACACTTGGAATGAGCCTCCTGGCACCTTCCGCTGGTTTACAATGACGCGCCGTATCATCCTTTGCTCACAATGTATTTGAGAGCGAATAAAGTGCTTTTTTGAACAACGGTTGTGTGACCCACATCACACTAAATGTGTTCCATAAGTGCCAAAACGCTTTTCTCTGAGCGAGTGGAGTGCTTTTTTGGACGTGGCACACATGTGCCATATATGGAGAAAATTTTTACCACAAAGCCTATAGGTTGCTTGAAATACATTATCACAGCGAGAGAAACACATTTTCTCATTTTAGGTATAACTCCACAGCAGTGCTTCTCAGCCACACGAAACTGTTGCAGATAGAACGGGATGAGAAGCTGCGTCAGGCACACTTGGAATGAGCCTCCTGGCACCTTCCGCTGGTTTAAAATGACGCGCCGTATCATCCTTTGCTCACAATGTATTTGAGAGCGAATAAAGTGCTTTTTTGAACAACGGTTGTGTGAGCCAAGCAATAAAGCACATCACACTAATTGTGTTCCATAAGTGCCAAAACGCTTTTCTCTGAGCGAGTGGAGTGCGTTTTTGGACGTGGCACACAGTGCCATATATGGAGAAAATTTTTACCACAAAGCCTAAAGGTTGCTTGAAATACATTATCACAGCGAGAGAAACACGTTTTCTCATTTTAGCTGTAACTCCACAGCAGTGCTTCTCAGCCACACGAAACTGTTGCAGATAGAACGGGATGAGAAGCTGCGTCAGGCACACTTGGAATGAGCCTCCTGGCACTTTCCGCTGGTTTACAATGACGCGCCGTATCATCCTTTGCTCACAATGTATTTGAGAGCGAATAAAGTGCTTTTTTGAACAACGGTTGTGTGAGCCAAGCAATAAAGCACATCACACTAAATGTGTTCCATAAGTGCCAAATCGCTTTTCTCTGAGCGAGTGGAGTGCTTTTTTGGACGTGGCACACATGTGCCATATATGGAGAAAATTTTTACCACAAAGCCTATAGGTTGCTTGAAATACATTATCACAGCGAGAGAAACACATTTTCTCATTTTAGCTATAACTCCACAGCAGTGCTTCTCAGCCACACGAAACTGTTGCAGATAGAACGGGATGAGAAGCTGCGTCAGGCACACTTGGAATGAGCCTCCTGGCACCTTCCGCTGGTTTACAATGACGCGCCGTATCATCCTTTGCTCACAATGTATTTGAGAGCGAATAAAGTGCTTTTTTGAACAACGGTTGTGTGAGCCAAGCAATAAAGCACATCACACTAATTGTGTTCCATAAGTGCCAAAACGCTTTTCTCTGAGCGAGTGGAGTGCTTTTTTGGACGTGGCACACATGTGCCATATATGGAGAAAATTTTTACCACAAAGCCTATAGGTTGCTTGAAATACATTATCACAGCGAGAGAAACACATTTTCTCATTTTAGCTGTAACTCCACAGCAGTGCTTCTCAGCCACACGAAACCGTTGCAGATAGAACGGGATGAGAAGCTGCGTCAGGCACACTGGGAATGAGCCTCCTGGCACCTTCCGCTGGTTTACAATGACGCGCCGTATCATCCTTTCCTCACAATGTATTTGAGAGCGAATAAAGTGCTTTTTTGAACAACGGTTGTGTGAGCCAAGCAATAAAGCACATCACACTAATTGTGTTCCATAAGTGCCAAAACGCTTTTCTCTGAGCGAGTGGAGTGCTTTTTTGGACGTGGCACACATGTGCCATATATGGAGAAAATTTTTACCACAAAGCCTATAGGTTGCTTGAAATACATTATCACAGCGAGAGAAACACGTTTTCTCATTTTAGCTGTAACTCCACAGCAGTGCTTCTCAGCCACACGAAACCGTTGCAGATAGGACGGGATGAGAAGCTGCGTCAGGCACACTTGGAATGAGCCTCCTGGCACCTTCCGCTGGTTTACAATGACGCGCCGTATCATCCTTTGCTCACAATGTATTTGAGAGCGAATAAAGTGCTTTTTTGAACAACGGTTGTGTGAGCCAAGCAATAAAGCACATCACACTAATTGTGTTCCATAAGTGCCAAAACGCTTTTCTCTGAGCGAGTGGAGTGCTTTTTTGGACGTGGCACACATGTGCCATATATGGAGAAAATTTTTACCACAAAGCCTATAGGTTGCTTGAAATACATTATCACAGCGAGAGAAACACATTTTCTCATTTTAGCTATAACTCCACAGCAGTGCTTCTCAGCCACACGAAACTGTTGCAGATAGAACGGGATGAGAAGCTGCGTCAGGCACACTTGGAATGAGCCTCCTGGCACCTTCCGCTGGTTTACAATGACGCGCCGTATCATCCTTTGCTCACAATGTATTTGAGAGCGAATAAAGTGCTTTTTTGAACAACGGTTGTGTGAGCCAAGCAATAAAGCACATCACACTAATTGTGTTCCATAAGTGCCAAAACGCTTTTCTCTGAGCGAGTGGAGTGCTTTTTTGGACGTGGCACACATGTGCCATATATGGAGAAAATTTTTACCACAAAGCCTATAGGTTGCTTGAAATACATTATCACAGCGAGAGAAACACATTTTCTCATTTTAGCTGTAACTCCACAGCAGTGCTTCTCAGCCACATGAAACTGTGGCAGATAGAACGGGATGCGAAGCTGCGTCAGGCACACTTGGAATGAGCCTCCTGGCACCTTCCACAGGCTCACAATGACATGACGTATCATGCTTTGCTCATAATGTGTTGGAGAGTGAATAAAGTGCATTTCCGAACAATGGTTGTGTGTGCCAAGCAATAAAGCACATCACACTAAATGTGTTCCATAAGTGCCAAAACCCTAAACCTAAACCTAACCCTAACCCTTAACCTAACCCTCACCCTAACCCTAACCCTAACCCTAACCCTAACCCTAACCCTAACCCTCACCCTAACCCTAACCCTAACCCTAACCCTAACCCTAACCCTAACCCTAACCAAAACCCTAACCCTCAACCTAATCCTAACCCTAACCCTAATCCTAATCCTAACCCTTAACCTAACCCCAACGCTAACCCTAACCCTAACCCTAACCCTTTTTACATTTTTACCACAAAGCCTATAGGTTGCTTGAAATACATTATCACAGCGAGTGAAACACTTTTTCTCATTTTCGCTCTAACTCCACAGCAGTGCTTCTCAGCCACATGAAACTGTGGCAGATAGAACGGGATGCGAAGCTGCGTCAGGCACACTTGGAATGAGCCTCCTGGCACCTTCCGCTGGCTCACAATGACCCGCCGTATCATCCTTTGCTCACAATGTATTTGAGAGCGAATAAAGTGCTTTTTTGAACAACGGTTGTGTGAGCCAAGCAATAAAGCACATCACACTAAATGTGTTCCATAAGTGCCAAAACGCTTTTCTCTGAGCGAGTGGAGTGCTTTTTTGGACGTGGCACACATGTGCCATATATGGAGAAAAATTTTACCACAAAGCCTATAGGTTGCTTGAAATACATTATCACAGCGAGAGAAACACATTTTCTCATTTTAGCTGTAACTCCACAGCAGTGCTTCTCAGCCACACGAAACTGTTGCAGATAGAACGGGATGAGAAGCTGCGTCAGGCACACTTGGAATGAGCCTCCTGGCACCTTCCGCTGGTTTACAATGACGCGCCGTATCATCCTTTCCTCACAATGTATTTGAGAGCGAATAAAGTGCTTTTTTGAACAACGGTTGTGTGAGCCAAGCAATAAAGCACATCACACTAATTGTGTTCCATAAGTGCCAAAACGCTTTTCTCTGAGCGAGTGGAGTGTTTTTTTGGACGTGGCACACATGTGCCATATATGGAGAAATTTTTTACCACAAAGCCTATAGGTTGCTTGAAATACATTATCACAGCGAGAGAAACACGTTTTCTCATTTTAGCTGTAACTCCACAGCAGTGCTTCTCAGCCACACGAAACCGTTGCAGATAGAACGGGATGAGAAGCTGCGTCAGGCACACTTGGAATGAGCCTCCTGGCACCTTCCGCTGGTTTACAATGACGCGCCGTAATATCCTTTGCTCACAATGTATTTGAGAGCGAATAAAGTGCTTTTTTGAACAACGGTTGTGTGAGCCAAGCAATAAAGCACATCACACTAATTGTGTTCCATAAGTGCCAAAACGCTTTTCTCTGAGCGAGTGGAGTGCTTTTTTGGACGTGGCACACAGTGCCATATATGGAGAAAAGTTTTACCACAAAGCCTATAGGTTGCTTGAAATACATTATCACAGCGAGAGAAACACATTTTCTCATTTTAGCTGTAACTCCACAGCAGTGCTTCTCAGCCACACGAAACTGTTGCAGATAGAACGGGATGAGAAGCTGCGTCAGGCACACTTGGAATGAGCCTCCTGGCACCTTCCGCTGGTTTACAATGACGCGCCGTATCATCCTTTCCTCACAATGTATTTGAGAGCGAATAAAGTGCTTTTTTGAACAACGGTTGTGTGAGCCAAGCAATAAAGCACATCACACTAATTGTGTTCCATAAGTGCCAAAACGCTTTTCTCTGAGCGAGTGGAGTGCTTTTTTGGACGTGGCACACATGTGCCATATATGGAGAAAATTTTTACCACAAAGCCTATAGGTTGCTTGAAATACATTATCACAGCGAGAGAAACACATTTTCTCATTTTAGCTGTAACTCCACAGCAGTGCTTCTCAGCCACACGAAACTGTTGCAGATAGAACGGAATGAGAAGCTGCGTCAGGCACACTTGGAATGAGCCTCCTGGCACCTTCCGCTGGTTTACAATGACGCGCCGTATCATCCTTTCCTCACAATGTATTTGAGAGCGAATAAAGTGCTTTTTTGAACAACGGTTGTGTGAGCCAAGCAATAAACCACATCACACTAATTGTGTTCCATAAGTGCCAAAACGCTTTTCTCTGAGCGAGTGGAGTGTTTTTTTGGACGTGGCACACATGTGCCATATATGGAGAAATTTTTTACCACAAAGCCTATAGGTTGCTTGAAATACATTATCACAGCGAGAGAAACACGTTTTCTCATTTTAGCTGTAACTCCACAGCAGTGCTTCTCAGCCACACGAAACCGTTGCAGATAGAACGGGATGAGAAGCTGCGTCAGGCACACTTGGAATGAGCCTCCTGGCACCTTCCGCTGGTTTACAATGACGCGCCGTATCATCCTTTGCTCACAATGTATTTGAGAGCGAATAAAGTGCTTTTTTGAACAACGGTTGTGTGAGCCAAGCAATAAAGCACATCACACTAATTGTGTTCCATAAGTGCCAAAACGCTTTTCTCTGAGCGAGTGGAGTGCTTTTTTGGACGTGGCACACAGTGCCATATATGGAGAAAATTTTTACCACAAAGCCTAAAGGTTGCTTGAAATTATCACAGCGAGAGAAACACGTTTTCTCATTTTAGCTGTAACTCCACAGCAGTGCTTCTCAGCCACACAAAACTGTTGCAGATAGAACGGGATGAGAAGCTGCGTCAGGCACACTTGGAATGAGCCTCCTGGCACTTTCCGCTGGTTTACAATGACGCGCCGTATCATCCTTTGCTCACAATGTATTTCAGAGCGAATAAAGTGCTTTTTTGAACAACGGTTGTGTTGAGCCAAGCAATAAAGCACATCACACTAAATGTGTTCCATAAGTGCCAAATCGCTTTTCTCTGAGCGAGTGGAGTGCTTTTTTGGACGTGGCACACATGTGCCATATATGGAGAAAAGTTTTACCACAAAGCCTATAGGTTGCTTGAAATACATTATCACAGCGAGAGAAACACATTTTCTCATTTTAGCTGTAACTCCACAGCAGTGCTTCTCAGCCACACGAAACTGTTGCAGATAGAACGGGATGAGAAGCTGCGTCAGGCACACTTGGAATGAGCCTCCTGGCCCCTTCCGCTGGTTTACAATGACGCGCCGTATCATCCTTTCCTCACAATGTATTTGAGAGCGAATAAAGTGCTTTTTTGAACAACGGTTGTGTGAGCCAAGCAATAAAGCACATCACACTAATTGTGTTCCATAAGTGCCAAAACGCTTTTCTCTGAGCGAGTGGAGTGCTTTTTTGGACGTGGCACACATGTGCCATATATGGAGAAAATTTTTACCACAAAGCCTATAGGTTGCTTGAAATACATTATCACAGCGAGAGAAACACATTTTCTCATTTTAGCTGTAACTCCACAGCAGTGCTTCTCAGCCACATGAAACTGTGGCAGATAGAACGGGATGCGAAGCTGCGTCAGGCACACTTGGAATGAGCCTCCTGGCACCTTCCACAGGCTCACAATGACATGACGTATCATGCTTTGCTCATAATGTGTTGGAGAGTGAATAAAGTGCATTTCCGAACAATGGTTGTGTGTGCCAAGCAATAAAGCACATCACACTAAATGTGTTCCATAAGTGCCAAAACCCTAAACCTAAACCTAACCCTAACCCTTAACCTAACCCTCACCCTAACCCTAACCCTAACCCTAACCCTAACCCTAACCCTAACCCTAACCAAAACCCTAACCCTAATCCTAACCCTAACCCTAATCCTAACCCTTAACCTAACCCCAACGCTAACCCTAACCCTAACCCTAACCCTTTTTACATTTTTACCACAAAGCCTATAGGTTGCTTGAAATACATTATCACAGCAAGTGAAACACTTTTTCTCATTTTCGCTCTAACTCCACGCAGTGCTTCTCAGCCACATGAAACTGTGGCAGATAGAACGGGATGCGAAGCTGCGTCAGGCACACTTGGAATGAGCCTCCTGGCACCTTCCGCTGGCTCACAATGACCCGCCGTATCATCCTTTGCTCACAATGTATTTGAGAGCGAATAAAGTGCTTTTTTGAACAACGGTTGTGTGAGCCAAGCAATAAAGCACATCACACTAAATGTGTTCCATAAGTGCCAAAACGCTTTTCTCTGAGCGAGTGGAGTGCTTTTTTGGACGTGGCACACATGTGCCATATATGGAGAAAAATTTTACCACAAAGCCTATAGGTTGCTTGAAATACATTATCACAGCGAGAGAAACACGTTTTCTCATTTTAGCTGTAACTCCACAGCAGTGCTTCTCAGCCACACGAAACCGTTGCAGATAGAACGGGATGAGAAGCTGCGTCAGGCACACTTGGAATGAGCCTCCTGGCACCTTCCGCTGGTTTACAATGACGCGCCGTAATATCCTTTGCTCACAATGTATTTGAGAGCGAATAAAGTGCTTTTTTGAACAACGGTTGTGTGAGCCAAGCAATAAAGCACATCACACTAATTGTGTTCCATAAGTGCCAAAACGCTTTTCTCTGAGCGAGTGGAGTGCTTTTTTGGACGTGGCACACATGTGCCATATATGGAGAAAATTTTTACCACAAAGCCTATAGGTTGCTTGAAATACATTATCACAGCGAGAGAAACACATTTTCTCATTTTAGCTGTAACTCCACAGCAGTGCTTCTCAGCCACACGAAACTGTTGCAGATAGAACGGGATGAGAAGCTGCGTCAGGCACACTTGGAATGAGCCTCCTGGCACCTTCCGCTGGTTTACAATGACGCGCCGTATCATCCTTTCCTCACAATGTATTTGAGAGCGAATAAAGTGCTTTTTTGAACAACGGTTGTGTGAGCCAAGCAATAAAGCACATCACACTAATTGTGTTCCATAAGTGCCAAAACGCTTTTCTCTGAGCGAGTGGAGTGTTTTTTTGGACGTGGCACACATGTGCCATATATGGAGAAAATTTTTACCACAAAGCCTAAAGGTTGCTTGAAATACATTATCACAGCGAGAGAAACACGTTTTCTCATTTTAGCTGTAACTCCACAGCAGTGCTTCTCAGCCACACAAAACTGTTGCAGATAGAACGGGATGAGAAGCTGCGTCAGGCACACTTGGAATGAGCCTCCTGGCACTTTCCGCTGGTTTACAATGACGCGCCGTATCATCCTTTGCTCACAATGTATTTCAGAGCGAATAAAGTGCTTTTTTGAACAACGGTTGTGTTGAGCCAAGCAATAAAGCACATCACACTAAATGTGTTCCATAAGTGCCAAATCGCTTTTCTCTGAGCGAGTGGAGTGCTTTTTTGGACGTGGCACACATGTGCCATATATGGAGAAAAGTTTTACCACAAAGCCTATAGGTTGCTTGAAATACATTATCACAGCGAGAGAAACACATTTTCTCATTTTAGCTGTAACTCCACAGCAGTGCTTCTCAGCCACACGAAACTGTTGCAGATAGAACGGGATGAGAAGCTGCGTCAGGCACACTTGGAATGAGCCTCCTGGCCCCTTCCGCTGGTTTACAATGACGCGCCGTATCATCCTTTCCTCACAATGTATTTGAGAGCGAATAAAGTGCTTTTTTGAACAACGGTTGTGTGAGCCAAGCAATAAAGCACATCACACTAATTGTGTTCCATAAGTGCCAAAACGCTTTTCTCTGAGCGAGTGGAGTGCTTTTTTGGACGTGGCACACATGTGCCATATATGGAGAAAATTTTTACCACAAAGCCTATAGGTTGCTTGAAATACATTATCACAGCGAGAGAAACACATTTTCTCATTTTAGCTGTAACTCCACAGCAGTGCTTCTCAGCCACATGAAACTGTGGCAGATAGAACGGGATGCGAAGCTGCGTCAGGCACACTTGGAATGAGCCTCCTGGCACCTTCCACAGGCTCACAATGACATGACGTATCATGCTTTGCTCATAATGTGTTGGAGAGTGAATAAAGTGCATTTCCGAACAATGGTTGTGTGTGCCAAGCAATAAAGCACATCACACTAAATGTGTTCCATAAGTGCCAAAACCCTAAACCTAAACCTAACCCTAACCCTTAACCTAACCCTCACCCTAACCCTAACCCTAACCCTAACCCTAACCCTAACCCTAACCCTAACCCTAACCCTAACCAAAACCCTAACCCTCAACCTAATCCTAACCCTAACCCTAATCCTAACCCTTAACCTAACCCCAACGCTAACCCTAACCCTAACCCTAACCCTTTTTACATTTTTACCACAAAGCCTATAGGTTGCTTGAAATACATTATCACAGCGAGTGAAACACTTTTTCTCATTTTCGCTCTAACTCCACAGCAGTGCTTCTCAGCCACATGAAACTGTGGCAGATAGAACGGGATGCGAAGCTGCGTCAGGCACACTTGGAATGAGCCTCCTGGCACCTTCCGCTGGCTCACAATGACCCGCCGTATCATCCTTTGCTCACAATGTATTTGAGAGCGAATAAAGTGCTTTTTTGAACAACGGTTGTGTGAGCCAAGCAATAAAGCACATCACACTAAATGTGTTCCATAAGTGCCAAAACGCTTTTCTCTGAGCGAGTGGAGTGCTTTTTTGGACGTGGCACACATGTGCCATATATGGAGAAAATTTTTACCACAAAGCCTATAGGTTGCTTGAAATACATTATCACAGCGAGAGAAACACATTTTCTCATTTTAGCTGTAACTCCACAGCAGTGCTTCTCAGCCACACGAAACTGTTGCAGATAGAACGGGATGAGAAGCTGCGTCAGGCACACTTGGAATGAGCCTCCTGGCACCTTCCGCTGGTTTACAATGACGCGCCGTATCATCCTTTCCTCACAATGTATTTGAGAGCGAATAAAGTGCTTTTTTGAACAACGGTTGTGTGAGCCAAGCAATAAAGCACATCACACTAATTGTGTTCCATAAGTGCCAAAACGCTTTTCTCTGAGCGAGTGGAGTGCTTTTTTGGACGTGGCACACATGTGCCATATATGGAGAAAATTTTTACCACAAAGCCTATAGGTTGCTTGAAATACATTATCACAGCGAGAGAAACACATTTTCTCATTTTAGCTGTAACTCCACAGCAGTGCTTCTCAGCCACATGAAACTGTGGCAGATAGAACGGGATGCGAAGCTGCGTCAGGCACACTTGGAATGAGCCTCCTGGCACCTTCCACAGGCTCACAATGACATGACGTATCATGCTTTGCTCATAATGTGTTGGAGAGTGAATAAAGTGCATTTCCGAACAATGGTTGTGTGTGCCAAGCAATAAAGCACATCACACTAAATGTGTTCCATAAGTGCCAAAACCCTAAACCTAAACCTAACCCTAACCCTTAACCTAACCCTCACCCTAACCCTAACCCTAACCCTAACCCTAACCCTAACCCTAACCCTAACCAAAACCCTAACCCTCAACCTAATCCTAACCCTAACCCTAATCCTAACCCTTAACCTAACCCCAACGCTAACCCTAACCCTAACCCTAACCCTTTTTACATTTTTACCACAAAGCCTATAGGTTGCTTGAAATACATTATCACAGCGAGTGAAACACTTTTTCTCATTTTCGCTCTAACTCCACAGCAGTGCTTCTCAGCCACATGAAACTGTGGCAGATAGAACGGGATGCGAAGCTGCGTCAGGCACACTTGGAATGAGCCTCCTGGCACCTTCCGCTGGCTCACAATGACCCGCCGTATCATCCTTTGCTCACAATGTATTTGAGAGCGAATAAAGTGCTTTTTTGAACAACGGTTGTGTGAGCCAAGCAATAAAGCACATCACACTAAATGTGTTCCATAAGTGCCAAAACGCTTTTCTCTGAGCGAGTGGAGTGCTTTTTTGGACGTGGCACACATGTGCCATATATGGAGAAAATTTTTACCACAAAGCCTATAGGTTGCTTGAAATACATTATCACAGCGAGAGAAACACATTTTCTCATTTTAGCTGTAACTCCACAGCAGTGCTTCTCAGCCACACGAAACTGTTGCAGATAGAACGGGATGAGAAGCTGCGTCAGGCACACTTGGAATGAGCCTCCTGGCACCTTCCGCTGGTTTACAATGACGCGCCGTATCATCCTTTCCTCACAATGTATTTGAGAGCGAATAAAGTGCTTTTTTGAACAATGGTTGTGTGAGCCAAGCAATAAAGCACATCACACTAATTGTGTTCCATAAGTGCCAAAACGCTTTTCTCTGAGCGAGTGGAGTGCTTTTTTGGACGTGGCACACATGTGCCATATATGGAGAAAATTTTTACCACAAAGCCTATAGGTTGCTTGAAATACATTATCACAGCGAGAGAAACACATTTTCTCATTTTAGCTGTAACTCCACAGCAGTGCTTCTCAGCCACATGAAACTGTGGCAGATAGAACGGGATGCGAAGCTGCGTCAGGCACACTTGGAATGAGCCTCTTGGCACCTTCCACAGGCTCACAATGACATGACGTATCATGCTTTGCTCATAATGTGTTGGAGAGTGAATAAAGTGCATTTCCGAACAATGGTTGTGTGTGCCAAGCAATAAAGCACATCACACTAAATGTGTTCCATAAGTGCCAAAACCCTAAACCTAAACCTAACCCTAACCCTTAACCTAACCCTCACCCTAACCCTAACCCTAACCCTAACCCTAACCCTAACCCTAACCCTAACCCTAACCCTAACCAAAACCCTAACCCTCAACCTAATCCTAACCCTAACCCTAATCCTAACCCTTAACCTAACCCCAACGCTAACCCTAACCCTAACCCTAACCCTTTTTACATTTTTACCACAAAGCCTATAGGTTGCTTGAAATACATTATCACAGCGAGTGAAACACTTTTTCTCATTTTCGCTCTAACTCCACAGCAGTGCTTCTCAGCCACATGAAACTGTGGCAGATAGAACGGGATGCGAAGCTGCGTCAGGCACACTTGGAATGAGCCTCCTGGCACCTTCCGCTGGCTCACAATGACCCGCCGTATCATCCTTTGCTCACAATGTATTTGAGAGCGAATAAAGTGCTTTTTTGAACAACGGTTGTGTGAGCCAAGCAATAAAGCACATCACACTAAATGTGTTCCATAAGTGCCAAAACGCTTTTCTCTGAGCGAGTGGAGTGCTTTTTTGGACGTGGCACACATGTGCCATATATGGAGAAAAATTTTACCACAAAGCCTATAGGTTGCTTGAAATACATTATCACAGCGAGAGAAACACATTTTCTCATTTTAGCTGTAACTCCACAGCAGTGCTTCTCAGCCACACGAAACTGTTGCAGATAGAACGGGATGAGAAGCTGCGTCAGGCACACTTGGAATGAGCCTCCTGGCACCTTCCGCTGGTTTACAATGACGCGCCGTATCATCCTTTCCTCACAATGTATTTGAGAGCGAATAAAGTGCTTTTTTGAACAACGGTTGTGTGAGCCAAGCAATAAAGCACATCACACTAATTGTGTTCCATAAGTGCCAAAACGCTTTTCTCTGAGCGAGTGGAGTGTTTTTTTGGACGTGGCACACGTGCCATATATGGAGAAATTTTTTACCACAAAGCCTATAGGTTGCTTGAAATACATTATCACAGCGAGAGAAACACGTTTTCTCATTTTAGCTGTAACTCCACAGCAGTGCTTCTCAGCCACACGAAACCGTTGCAGATAGAACGGGATGAGAAGCTGCGTCAGGCACACTTGGAATGAGCCTCCTGGCACCTTCCGCTGGTTTACAATGACGCGCCGTAATATCCTTTGCTCACAATGTATTTGAGAGCGAATAAAGTGCTTTTTTGAACAACGGTTGTGTGAGCCAAGCAATAAAGCACATCACACTAATTGTGTTCCATAAGTGCCAAAACGCTTTTCTCTGAGCGAGTGGAGTGCTTTTTTGGACGTGGCACACAGTGCCATATATGGAGAAAAGTTTTACCACAAAGCCTATAGGTTGCTTGAAATACATTATCACAGCGAGAGAAACACATTTTCTCATTTTAGCTGTAACTCCACAGCAGTGCTTCTCAGCCACACGAAACTGTTGCAGATAGAACGGGATGAGGAGCTGCGTCAGGCACACTTGGAATGAGCCTCCTGGCACCTTCCGCTGGTTTACAATGACGCGCCGTATCATCCTTTCCTCACAATGTATTTGAGAGCGAATAAAGTGCTTTTTTGAACAACGGTTGTGTGAGCCAAGCAATAAAGCACATCACACTAATTGTGTTCCATAAGTGCCAAAACGCTTTTCTCTGAGCGAGTGGAGTGCTTTTTTGGACGTGGCACACATGTGCCATATATGGAGAAAATTTTTACCACAAAGCCTATAGGTTGCTTGAAATACATTATCACAGCGAGAGAAACACATTTTCTCATTTTAGCTGTAACTCCACAGCAGTGCTTCTCAGCCACACGAAACTGTTGCAGATAGAACGGAATGAGAAGCTGCGTCAGGCACACTTGGAATGAGCCTCCTGGCACCTTCCGCTGGTTTACAATGACGCGCCGTATCATCCTTTGCTCACAATGTATTTCAGAGCGAATAAAGTGCTTTTTTGAACAACGGTTGTGTTGAGCCAAGCAATAAAGCACATCACACTAAATGTGTTCCATAAGTGCCAAATCGCTTTTCTCTGAGCGAGTGGAGTGCTTTTTTGGACGTGGCACACATGTGCCATATATGGAGAAAAGTTTTACCACAAAGCCTATAGGTTGCTTGAAATACATTATCACAGCGAGAGAAACACATTTTCTCATTTTAGCTGTAACTCCACAGCAGTGCTTCTCAGCCACACGAAACTGTTGCAGATAGAACGGGATGAGAAGCTGCGTCAGGCACACTTGGAATGAGCCTCCTGGCACCTTCCGCTGGTTTACAATGACGCGCCGTATCATCCTTTGCTCACAATGTATTTGAGAGCGAATAAAGTGCTTTTTTGAACAACGGTTGTGTGAGCCAAGCAATAAAGCACATCACACTAATTGTGTTCCATAAGTGCCAAAACGCTTTTCTCTGAGCGAGTGGAGTGCTTTTTTGGACGTGGCACACATGTGCCATATATGGAGAAAATTTTTACCACAAAGCCTATAGGTTGCTTGAAATACATTATCACAGCGAGAGAAACACATTTTCTCATTTTAGCTGTAACTCCACAGCAGTGCTTCTCAGCCACACGAAACCGTTGCAGATAGAACGGGATGAGAAGCTGCGTCAGGCACACTGGGAATGAGCCTCCTGGCACCTTCCGCTGGTTTACAATGACGCGCCGTATCATCCTTTCCTCACAATGTATTTGAGAGCGAATAAAGTGCTTTTTTGAACAACGGTTGTGTGAGCCAAGCAATAAAGCACATCACACTAATTGTGTTCCATAAGTGCCAAAACGCTTTTCTCTGAGCGAGTGGAGTGCTTTTTTGGACGTGGCACACATGTGCCATATATGGAGAAAATTTTTACCACAAAGCCTATAGGTTGCTTGAAATACATTATCACAGCGAGAGAAACACATTTTCTCATTTTAGCTGTAACTCCACAGCAGTGCTTCTCAGCCACACGAAACTGTTGCAGATAGAACGGGATGAGAAGCTGCGTCAGGCACACTTGGAATGAGCCTCCTGGCACCTTCCGCTGGTTTACAATGACGCGCCGTATCATCCTTTGCTCACAATGTATTTCAGAGCGAATAAAGTGCTTTTTTGAACAACGGTTGTGTTGAGCCAAGCAATAAAGCACATCACACTAAATGTGTTCCATAAGTGCCAAATCGCTTTTCTCTGAGCGAGTGGAGTGCTTTTTTGGACGTGGCACACATGTGCCATATATGGAGAAAAGTTTTACCACAAAGCCTATAGGTTGCTTGAAATACATTATCACAGCGAGAGAAACACATTTTCTCATTTTAGCTGTAACTCCACAGCAGTGCTTCTCAGCCACACGAAACTGTTGCAGATAGAACGGGATGAGAAGCTGCGTCAGGCACACTTGGAATGAGCCTCCTGGCACCTTCCGCTGGTTTACAATGACGCGCCGTATCATCCTTTGCTCACAATGTATTTGAGAGCGAATAAAGTGCTTTTTTGAACAACGGTTGTGTGAGCCAAGCAATAAAGCACATCACACTAATTGTGTTCCATAAGTGCCAAAACGCTTTTCTCTGAGCGAGTGGAGTGCTTTTTTGGACGTGGCACACATGTGCCATATATGGAGAAAATTTTTACCACAAAGCCTATAGGTTGCTTGAAATACATTATCACAGCGAGAGAAACACATTTTCTCATTTTAGCTGTAACTCCACAGCAGTGCTTCTCAGCCACACGAAACCGTTGCAGATAGAACGGGATGAGAAGCTGCGTCAGGCACACTGGGAATGAGCCTCCTGGCACCTTCCGCTGGTTTACAATGACGCGCCGTATCATCCTTTCCTCACAATGTATTTGAGAGCGAATAAAGTGCTTTTTTGAACAACGGTTGTGTGAGCCAAGCAATAAAGCACATCACACTAATTGTGTTCCATAAGTGCCAAAACGCTTTTCTCTGAGCGAGTGGAGTGCTTTTTTGGACGTGGCACACATGTGCCATATATGGAGAAAATTTTTACCACAAAGCCTATAGGTTGCTTGAAATACATTATCACAGCGAGAGAAACACGTTTTCTCATTTTAGCTGTAACTCCACAGCAGTGCTTCTCAGCCACACGAAACCGTTGCAGATAGAACGGGATGAGAAGCTGCGTCAGGCACACTTGGAATGAGCCTCCTGGCACCTTCCGCTGGTTTACAATGACGCGCCGTATCATCCTTTGCTCACAATGTATTTGAGAGCGAATAAAGTGCTTTTTTGAACAACGGTTGTGTGATCCACATCACACTAAATGTGTTCCATAAGTGCCAAAACGCTTTTCTCTGAGCGAGTGGAGTGCTTTTTTGGACGTGGCACACATGTGCCATATATGGAGAAAATTTTTACCACAAAGCCTATAGGTTGCTTGAAATACATTATCACAGCGAGAGAAACACATTTTCTCATTTTAGCTGTAACTCCACAGCAGTGCTTCTCAGCCACACGAAACCGTTGCAGATAGAACGGGATGAGAAGCTGCGTCAGGCACACTTGGAATGAGCCTCCTGGCACCTTCCGCTGGTTTACAATGACGCGCCGTATCATCCTTTGCTCACAATGTATTTGAGAGCGAATAAAGTGCTTTTTTGAACAACGGTTGTGTGAGCCAAGCAATAAAGCACATCACACTAAATGTGTCCCATAAGTGCCAAAACGCTTTTCTCTGAGCGAGTGGAGTGCTTTTTTGGACGTGGCACACATGTGCCATATATGGAGAAAATTTTTACCACAAAGCCTATAGGTTGCTTGAAATACATTATCACAGCGAGAGAAACACATTTTCTCATTTTAGCTGTAACTCCACAGCAGTGCTTCTCAGCCACACGAAACCGTTGCAGATAGAACGGGATGAGAAGCTGCGTCAGGCACACTTGGAATGAGCCTCCTGGCACCTTCCGCTGGTTTACAATGACGCGCCGTATCATCCTTTCCTCACAATGTATTTGAGAGCGAATAAAGTGCTTTTTTGAACAACGGTTGTGTGAGCCAAGCAATAAAGCACATCACACTAATTGTGTTCCATAAGTGCCAAAACGCTTTTCTCTGAGCGAGTGGAGTGTTTTTTTGGACGTGGCACACATGTGCCATATATGGAGAAATTTTTTACCACAAAGCCTATAGGTTGCTTGAAATACATTATCACAGCGAGAGAAACACGTTTTCTCATTTTAGCTGTAACTCCACAGCAGTGCTTCTCAGCCACACGAAACCGTTGCAGATAGAACGGGATGAGAAGCTGCGTCAGGCACACTTGGAATGAGCCTCCTGGCACCTTCCGCTGGTTTACAATGACGCGCCGTATCATCCTTTGCTCACAATGTATTTGAGAGCGAATAAAGTGCTTTTTTGAACAACGGTTGTGTGAGCCAAGCAATAAAGCACATCACACTAATTGTGTTCCATAAGTGCCAAAACGCTTTTCTCTGAGCGAGTGGAGTGCTTTTTTGGACGTGGCACACATGTGCCATATATGGAGAAAATTTTTACCACAAAGCCTATAGGTTGCTTGAAATACATTATCACAGCGAGAGAAACACATTTTCTCATTTTAGCTGTAACTCCACAGCAGTGCTTCTCAGCCACACGAAACCGTTGCAGATAGAACGGGATGAGAAGCTGCGTCAGGCACACTTGGAATGAGCCTCCTGGCACCTTCCGCTGGTTTACAATGACGCGCCGTATCATCCTTTCCTCACAATGTATTTGAGAGCGAATAAAGTGCTTTTTTGAACAACGGTTGTGTGAGCCAAGCAATAAAGCACATCACACTAATTGTGTTCCATAAGTGCCAAAACGCTTTTCTCTGAGCGAGTGGAGTGCTTTTTTGGACGTGGCACACATGTGCCATATATGGAGAAAATTTTTACCACAAAGCCTATAGGTTGCTTGAAATACATTATCACAGCGAGAGAAACACATTTTCTCATTTTAGCTGTAACTCCACAGCAGTGCTTCTCAGCCACACGAAACTGTTGCAGATAGAACGGGATGAGAAGCTGCGTCAGGCACACTTGGAATGAGCCTCCTGGCACCTTCCGCTGGTTTACAATGACGCGCCGTATCATCCTTTGCTCACAATGTATTAGAGAGCGAATAAAGTGCTTTTTTGAACAACGGTTGTGTGACCCACATCACACTAAATGTGTTCCATAAGTGCCAAAACGCTTTTCTCTGAGCGAGTGGAGTGCTTTTTTGGACGTGGCACACATGTGCCATATATGGAGAAAATTTTTACCACAAAGCCTATAGGTTGCTTGAAATACATTATCACAGCGAGAGAAACACATTTTCTCATTTTAGCTGTAACTCCACAGCAGTGCTTCTCAGCCACACGAAACTGTTGCAGATAGAACGGGATGAGAAGCTGCGTCAGGCACACTTGGAATGAGCCTCCTGGCACCTTCCGCTGGTTTACAATGACGCGCCGTATCATCCTTTGCTCACAATGTATTTGAGAGCGAATAAAGTGCTTTTTTGAACAACGGTTGTTGAGCCAAGCAATAAAGCACATCACACTAAATGTGTTCCATAAGTGCCAAAACGCTTTTCTCTGAGCGAGTGGAGTGCTTTTTTGGACGTGGCACACATGTGCCATATATGGAGAAAATTTTTACCACAAAGCCTATAGGTTGCTTGAAATACATTATCACAGCGAGAGAAACACATTTTCTCATTTTAGCTGTAACTCCACAGCAGTGCTTCTCAGCCACATGAAACTGTGGCAGATAGAACGGGATGCGAAGCTGCGTCAGGCACACTTGGAATGAGCCTCCTGGCACCTTCCACAGGCTCACAATGACATGACGTATCATGCTTTGCTCATAATGTGTTGGAGAGTGAATAAAGTGCATTTCCGAACAATGGTTGTGTGTGCCAAGCAATAAAGCACATCACACTAAATGTGTTCCATAAGTGCCAAAACCCTAAACCTAAACCTAACCCTAACCCTTAACCTAACCCTCACCCTAACCCTAACCCTAACCCTAACCCTAACCCTAACCCTAACCCTAACCCTAACCCTAACCAAAACCCTAACCCTCAACCTAATCCTAACCCTAACCCTAATCCTAACCCTTAACCTAACCCCAACGCTAACCCTAACCCTAACCCTAACCCTTTTTACATTTTTACCACAAAGCCTATAGGTTGCTTGAAATACATTATCACAGCGAGTGAAACACTTTTTCTCATTTTCGCTCTAACTCCACAGCAGTGCTTCTCAGCCACATGAAACTGTGGCAGATAGAACTGGATGCGAAGCTGCGTCAGGCACACTTGGAATGAGCCTCCTGGCACCTTCCGCTGGCTCACAATGACCCGCCGTATCATCCTTTGCTCACAATGTATTTGAGAGCGAATAAAGTGCTTTTTTGAACAACGGTTGTGTGAGCCAAGCAATAAAGCACATCACACTAAATGTGTTCCATAAGTGCCAAAACGCTTTTCTCTGAGCGAGTGGAGTGCTTTTTTGGACGTGGCACACATGTGCCATATATGGAGAAAATTTTTACCACAAAGCCTATAGGTTGCTTGAAATACATTATCACAGCGAGAGAAACACATTTTCTCATTTTAGCTGTAACTCCACAGCAGTGCTTCTCAGCCACACGAAACTGTTGCAGATAGAACGGGATGAGAAGCTGCGTCAGGCACACTTGGAATGAGCCTCCTGGCACCTTCCGCTGGTTTACAATGACGCGCCGTATCATCCTTTCCTCACAATGTATTTGAGAGCGAATAAAGTGCTTTTTTGAACAACGGTTGTGTGAGCCAAGCAATAAAGCACATCACACTAATTGTGTTCCATAAGTGCCAAAACGCTTTTCTCTGAGCGAGTGGAGTGTTTTTTTGGACGTGGCACACATGTGCCAT
The DNA here is from genome assembly GCF_030265055.1 of Doryrhamphus excisus. Taxonomy (NCBI): domain Eukaryota; kingdom Metazoa; phylum Chordata; class Actinopteri; order Syngnathiformes; family Syngnathidae; genus Doryrhamphus; species Doryrhamphus excisus. The sequence continues at coordinate 2,778,504 of NC_080471.1, forward strand.
ATATGGAGAAATTTTTTACCACAAAGCCTATAGGTTGCTTGAAATACATTATCACAGCGAGAGAAACACGTTTTCTCATTTTAGCTGTAACTCCACAGCAGTGCTTCTCAGCCACACGAAACCGTTGCAGATAGAACGGGATGAGAAGCTGCGTCAGGCACACTTGGAATGAGCCTCCTGGCACCTTCCGCTGGTTTACAATGACGCGCCGTATCATCCTTTGCTCACAATGTATTTGAGAGCGAATAAAGTGCTTTTTTGAACAACGGTTGTGTGAGCCAAGCAATAAAGCACATCACACTAATTGTGTTCCATAAGTGCCAAAACGCTTTTCTCTGAGCGAGTGGAGTGCTTTTTTGGACGTGGCACACAGTGCCATATATGGAGAAAAGTTTTACCACAAAGCCTATAGGTTGCTTGAAATACATTATCACAGCGAGAGAAACACATTTTCTCATTTTAGCTGTAACTCCACAGCAGTGCTTCTCAGCCACACGAAACTGTTGCAGATAGAACGGGATGAGAAGCTGCGTCAGGCACACTTGGAATGAGCCTCCTGGCACCTTCCGCTGGTTTACAATGACGCGCCGTATCATCCTTTCCTCACAATGTATTTGAGAGCGAATAAAGTGCTTTTTTGAACAACGGTTGTGTGAGCCAAGCAATAAAGCACATCACACTAATTGTGTTCCATAAGTGCCAAAACGCTTTTCTCTGAGCGAGTGGAGTGCTTTTTTGGACGTGGCACACATGTGCCATATATGGAGAAAATTTTTACCACAAAGCCTATAGGTTGCTTGAAATACATTATCACAGCGAGAGAAACACATTTTCTCATTTTAGCTGTAACTCCACAGCAGTGCTTCTCAGCCACACGAAACTGTTGCAGATAGAACGGAATGAGAAGCTGCGTCAGGCACACTTGGAATGAGCCTCCTGGCACCTTCCGCTGGTTTACAATGACGCGCCGTATCATCCTTTCCTCACAATGTATTTGAGAGCGAATAAAGTGCTTTTTTGAACAACGGTTGTGTGAGCCAAGCAATAAAGCACATCACACTAATTGTGTTCCATAAGTGCCAAAACGCTTTTCTCTGAGCGAGTGGAGTGTTTTTTTGGACGTGGCACACATGTGCCATATATGGAGAAATTTTTTACCACAAAGCCTATAGGTTGCTTGAAATACATTATCACAGCGAGAGAAACACGTTTTCTCATTTTAGCTGTAACTCCACAGCAGTGCTTCTCAGCCACACGAAACCGTTGCAGATAGAACGGGATGAGAAGCTGCGTCAGGCACACTTGGAATGAGCCTCCTGGCACCTTCCGCTGGTTTACAATGACGCGCCGTATCATCCTTTCCTCACAATGTATTTGAGAGCGAATAAAGTGCTTTTTTGAACAACGGTTGTGTGAGCCAAGCAATAAAGCACATCACACTAATTGTGTTCCATAAGTGCCAAAACGCTTTTCTCTGAGCGAGTGGAGTGCTTTTTTGGACGTGGCACACATGTGCCATATATGGAGAAAATTTTTACCACAAAGCCTATAGGTTGCTTGAAATACATTATCACAGCGAGAGAAACACATTTTCTCATTTTAGCTGTAACTCCACAGCAGTGCTTCTCAGCCACACAAAACTGTTGCAGATAGAACGGAATGAGAAGCTGCGTCAGGCACACTTGGAATGAGCCTCCTGGCACCTTCCGCTGGTTTACAATGACGCGCCGTATCATCCTTTCCTCACAATGTATTTGAGAGCGAATAAAGTGCTTTTTTGAACAACGGTTGTGTGAGCCAAGCAATAAAGCACATCACACTAATTGTGTTCCATAAGTGCCAAAACGCTTTTCTCTGAGCGAGTGGAGTGCTTTTTTGGACGTGGCACACATGTGCCATATATGGAGAAAATTTTTACCACAAAGCCTATAGGTTGCTTGAAATACATTATCACAGCGAGAGAAACACATTTTCTCATTTTAGCTGTAACTCCACAGCAGTGCTTCTCAGCCACACGAAACTGTTGCAGATAGAACGGGATGAGAAGCTGCGTCAGGCACACTTGGAATGAGCCTCCTGGCACCTTCCGCTGGTTTACAATGACGCGCCGTATCATCCTTTGCTCACAATGTATTTGAGAGCGAATAAAGTGCTTTTTTGAACAACGGTTGTGTGACCCACATCACACTAAATGTGTTCCATAAGTGCCAAAACGCTTTTCTCTGAGCGAGTGGAGTGCTTTTTTGGACGTGGCACACATGTGCCATATATGGAGAAAATTTTTACCACAAAGCCTATAGGTTGCTTGAAATACATTATCACAGCGAGAGAAACACATTTTCTCATTTTAGCTGTAACTCCACAGCAGTGCTTCTCAGCCACACGAAACTGTTGCAGATAGAACGGGATGAGAAGCTGCGTCAGGCACACTTGGAATGAGCCTCCTGGCACCTTCCGCTGGTTTACAATGACGCGCCGTATCATCCTTTGCTCACAATGTATTTGAGAGCGAATAAAGTGCTTTTTTGAACAACGGTTGTTGAGCCAAGCAATAAAGCACATCACACTAAATGTGTTCCATAAGTGCCAAAACGCTTTTCTCTGAGCGAGTGGAGTGCTTTTTTGGACGTGGCACACATGTGCCATATATGGAGAAAATTTTTACCACAAAGCCTATAGGTTGCTTGAAATACATTATCACAGCGAGAGAAACACATTTTCTCATTTTAGCTGTAACTCCACAGCAGTGCTTCTCAGCCACATGAAACTGTGGCAGATAGAACGGGATGCGAAGCTGCGTCAGGCACACTTGGAATGAGCCTCCTGGCACCTTCCACAGGCTCACAATGACATGACGTATCATGCTTTGCTCATAATGTGTTGGAGAGTGAATAAAGTGCATTTCCGAACAATGGTTGTGTGTGCCAAGCAATAAAGCACATCACACTAAATGTGTTCCATAAGTGCCAAAACCCTAAACCTAAACCTAACCCTAACCCTTAACCTAACCCTCACCCTAACCCTAACCCTAACCCTAACCCTAACCCTAACCCTAACCCTAACCCTAACCAAAACCCTAACCCTCAACCTAATCCTAACCCTAACCCTAATCCTAACCCTTAACCTAACCCCAACGCTAACCCTAACCCTAACCCTAACCCTTTTTACATTTTTACCACAAAGCCTATAGGTTGCTTGAAATACATTATCACAGCGAGTGAAACACTTTTTCTCATTTTCGCTCTAACTCCACAGCAGTGCTTCTCAGCCACATGAAACTGTGGCAGATAGAACTGGATGCGAAGCTGCGTCAGGCACACTTGGAATGAGCCTCCTGGCACCTTCCGCTGGCTCACAATGACCCGCCGTATCATCCTTTGCTCACAATGTATTTGAGAGCGAATAAAGTGCTTTTTTGAACAACGGTTGTGTGAGCCAAGCAATAAAGCACATCACACTAAATGTGTTCCATAAGTGCCAAAACGCTTTTCTCTGAGCGAGTGGAGTGCTTTTTTGGACGTGGCACACATGTGCCATATATGGAGAAAATTTTTACCACAAAGCCTATAGGTTGCTTGAAATACATTATCACAGCGAGAGAAACACATTTTCTCATTTTAGCTGTAACTCCACAGCAGTGCTTCTCAGCCACACGAAACTGTTGCAGATAGAACGGGATGAGAAGCTGCGTCAGGCACACTTGGAATGAGCCTCCTGGCACCTTCCGCTGGTTTACAATGACGCGCCGTATCATCCTTTCCTCACAATGTATTTGAGAGCGAATAAAGTGCTTTTTTGAACAACGGTTGTGTGAGCCAAGCAATAAAGCACATCACACTAATTGTGTTCCATAAGTGCCAAAACGCTTTTCTCTGAGCGAGTGGAGTGTTTTTTTGGACGTGGCACACATGTGCCATATATGGAGAAATTTTTTACCACAAAGCCTATAGGTTGCTTGAAATACATTATCACAGCGAGAGAAACACATTTTCTCATTTTAGCTGTAACTCCACAGCAGTGCTTCTCAGCCACACGAAACTGTTGCAGATAGAACGGAATGAGAAGCTGCGTCAGGCACACTTGGAATGAGCCTCCTGGCACCTTCCGCTGGTTTACAATGACGCGCCGTATCATCCTTTCCTCACAATGTATTTGAGAGCGAATAAAGTGCTTTTTTGAACAACGGTTGTGTGAGCCAAGCAATAAAGCACATCACACTAATTGTGTTCCATAAGTGCCAAAACGCTTTTCTCTGAGCGAGTGGAGTGTTTTTTTGGACGTGGCACACATGTGCCATATATGGAGAAATTTTTTACCACAAAGCCTATAGGTTGCTTGAAATACATTATCACAGCGAGAGAAACACGTTTTCTCATTTTAGCTGTAACTCCACAGCAGTGCTTCTCAGCCACACGAAACCGTTGCAGATAGAACGGGATGAGAAGCTGCGTCAGGCACACTTGGAATGAGCCTCCTGGCACCTTCCGCTGGTTTACAATGACGCGCCGTATCATCCTTTCCTCACAATGTATTTGAGAGCGAATAAAGTGCTTTTTTGAACAACGGTTGTGTGAGCCAAGCAATAAAGCACATCACACTAATTGTGTTCCATAAGTGCCAAAACGCTTTTCTCTGAGCGAGTGGAGTGCTTTTTTGGACGTGGCACACATGTGCCATATATGGAGAAAATTTTTACCACAAAGCCTATAGGTTGCTTGAAATACATTATCACAGCGAGAGAAACACATTTTCTCATTTTAGCTGTAACTCCACAGCAGTGCTTCTCAGCCACACAAAACTGTTGCAGATAGAACGGAATGAGAAGCTGCGTCAGGCACACTTGGAATGAGCCTCCTGGCACCTTCCGCTGGTTTACAATGACGCGCCGTATCATCCTTTCCTCACAATGTATTTGAGAGCGAATAAAGTGCTTTTTTGAACAACGGTTGTGTGAGCCAAGCAATAAAGCACATCACACTAATTGTGTTCCATAAGTGCCAAATCGCTTTTCTCTGAGCGAGTGGAGTGCTTTTTTGGACGTGGCACACATGTGCCATATATGGAGAAAAGTTTTACCACAAAGCCTATAGGTTGCTTGAAATACATTATCACAGCGAGAGAAACACATTTTCTCATTTTAGCTGTAACTCCACAGCAGTGCTTCTCAGCCACACGAAACTGTTGCAGATAGAACGGGATGAGAAGCTGCGTCAGGCACACTTGGAATGAGCCTCCTGGCCCCTTCCGCTGGTTTACAATGACGCGCCGTATCATCCTTTCCTCACAATGTATTTGAGAGCGAATAAAGTGCTTTTTTGAACAACGGTTGTGTGAGCCAAGCAATAAAGCACATCACACTAATTGTGTTCCATAAGTGCCAAAACGCTTTTCTCTGAGCGAGTGGAGTGCTTTTTTGGACGTGGCACACATGTGCCATATATGGAGAAAATTTTTACCACAAAGCCTATAGGTTGCTTGAAATACATTATCACAGCGAGAGAAACACATTTTCTCATTTTAGCTGTAACTCCACAGCAGTGCTTCTCAGCCACACGAAACTGTTGCAGATAGAACGGGATGAGAAGCTGCGTCAGGCACACTTGGAATGAGCCTCCTGGCACCTTCCGCTGGTTTACAATGACGCGCCGTATCATCCTTTGCTCACAATGTATTTGAGAGCGAATAAAGTGCTTTTTTGAACAACGGTTGTGTGACCCACATCACACTAAATGTGTTCCATAAGTGCCAAAACGCTTTTCTCTGAGCGAGTGGAGTGCTTTTTTGGACGTGGCACACATGTGCCATATATAGAGAAAATTTTTACCACAAAGCCTATAGGTTGCTTGAAATACATTATCACAGCGAGAGAAACACATTTTCTCATTTTAGCTATAACTCCACAGCAGTGCTTCTCAGCCACACGAAACTGTTGCAGATAGAACGGGATGAGAAGCTGCGTCAGGCACACTTGGAATGAGCCTCCTGGCACCTTCCGCTGGTTTACAATGACGCGCCGTATCATCCTTTGCTCACAATGTATTTGAGAGCGAATAAAGTGCTTTTTTGAACAACGGTTGTGTGAGCCAAGCAATAAAGCACATCACACTAATTGTGTTCCATAAGTGCCAAAACGCTTTTCTCTGAGCGAGTGGAGTGCTTTTTTGGACGTGGCACACAGTGCCATATATGGAGAAAATTTTTACCACAAAGCCTAAAGGTTGCTTGAAATACATTATCACAGCGAGAGAAACACGTTTTCACATTTTAGCTGTAACTCCACAGCAGTGCTTCTCAGCCACACGAAACTGTTGCAGATAGAACGGGATGAGAAGCTGCGTCAGGCACACTTGGAATGAGCCTCCTGGCACTTTCCGCTGGTTTACAATGACGCGCCGTATCATCCTTTGCTCACAATGTATTTGAGAGCGAATAAAGTGCTTTTTTGAACAACGGTTGTGTGAGCCAAGCAATAAAGCACATCACACTAATTGTGTTCCATAAGTGCCAAAACGCTTTTCTCTGAGCGAGTGGAGTGCTTTTTTGGACGTGGCACACATGTGCCATATATGGAGAAAATTTTTACCACAAAGCCTATAGGTTGCTTGAAATACATTATCACAGCGAGAGAAACACATTTTCTCATTTTAGCTGTAACTCCACAGCAGTGCTTCTCAGCCACACGAAACTGTTGCAGATAGAACGGGATGAGAAGCTGCGTCAGGCACACTTGGAATGAGCCTCCTGGCACCTTCCGCTGGTTTACAATGACGCGCCGTATCATCCTTTGCTCACAATGTATTTGAGAGCGAATAAAGTGCTTTTTTGAACAACGGTTGTTGAGCCAAGCAATAAAGCACATCACACTAAATGTGTTCCATAAGTGCCAAAACGCTTTTCTCTGAGCGAGTGGAGTGCTTTTTTGGACGTGGCACACATGTGCCATATATGGAGAAAATTTTTACCACAAAGCCTATAGGTTGCTTGAAATACATTATCACAGCGAGAGAAACACATTTTCTCACTTTAGCTGTAACTCCACAGCAGTGCTTCTCAGCCACATGAAACTGTGGCAGATAGAACGGGATGCGAAGCTGCGTCAGGCACACTTGGAATGAGCCTCCTGGCACCTTCCACAGGCTCACAATGACATGACGTATCATGCTTTGCTCATAATGTGTTGGAGAGTGAATAAAGTGCATTTCCGAACAATGGTTGTGTGTGCCAAGCAATAAAGCACATCACACTAAATGTGTTCCATAAGTGCCAAAACCCTAAACCTAAACCTAACCCTAACCCTTAACCTAACCCTCACCCTAACCCTAACCCTAACCCTAACCCTAACCCTAACCCTAACCCTAACCCTAACCCTAACCAAAACCCTAACCCTCAACCTAATCCTAACCCTAACCCTAATCCTAACCCTTAACCTAACCCCAACGCTAACCCTAACCCTAACCCTAACCCTTTTTACATTTTTACCACAAAGCCTATAGGTTGCTTGAAATACATTATCACAGCGAGTGAAACACTTTTTCTCATTTTCGCTCTAACTCCACAGCAGTGCTTCTCAGCCACATGAAACTGTGGCAGATAGAACGGGATGCGAAGCTGCGTCAGGCACACTTGGAATGAGCCTCCTGGCACCTTCCACAGGCTCACAATGACATGACGTATCATGCTTTGCTCATAATGTGTTGGAGAGTGAATAAAGTGCATTTCCGAACAATGGTTGTGTGTGCCAAGCAATAAAGCACATCACACTAAATGTGTTCCATAAGTGCCAAAACCCTAAACCTAAACCTAACCCTAACCCTTAACCTAACCCTCACCCTAACCCTAACCCTAACCCTAACCCTAACCCTAACCCTAACCCTAACCCTAACCAAAACCCTAACCCTCAACCTAATCCTAACCCTAACCCTAATCCTAACCCTTAACCTAACCCCAACGCTAACCCTAACCCTAACCCTAACCCTTTTTACATTTTTACCACAAAGCCTATAGGTTGCTTGAAATACATTATCACAGCGAGTGAAACACTTTTTCTCATTTTCGCTCTAACTCCACAGCAGTGCTTCTCAGCCACATGAAACTGTGGCAGATAGAACTGGATGCGAAGCTGCGTCAGGCACACTTGGAATGAGCCTCCTGGCACCTTCCGCTGGCTCACAATGACCCGCCGTATCATCCTTTGCTCACAATGTATTTGAGAGCGAATAAAGTGCTTTTTTGAACAACGGTTGTGTGAGCCAAGCAATAAAGCACATCACACTAAATGTGTTCCATAAGTGCCAAAACGCTTTTCTCTGAGCGAGTGGAGTGCTTTTTTGGACGTGGCACACATGTGCCATATATGGAGAAAATTTTTACCACAAAGCCTATAGGTTGCTTGAAATACATTATCACAGCGAGAGAAACACATTTTCTCATTTTAGCTGTAACTCCACAGCAGTGCTTCTCAGCCACACGAAACTGTTGCAGATAGAACGGGATGAGAAGCTGCGTCAGGCACACTTGGAATGAGCCTCCTGGCACCTTCCGCTGGTTTACAATGACGCGCCGTATCATCCTTTCCTCACAATGTATTTGAGAGCGAATAAAGTGCTTTTTTGAACAACGGTTGTGTGAGCCAAGCAATAAAGCACATCACACTAATTGTGTTCCATAAGTGCCAAAACGCTTTTCTCTGAGCGAGTGGAGTGTTTTTTTGGACGTGGCACACATGTGCCATATATGGAGAAATTTTTTACCACAAAGCCTATAGGTTGCTTGAAATACATTATCACAGCGAGAGAAACACGTTTTCTCATTTTAGCTGTAACTCCACAGCAGTGCTTCTCAGCCACACGAAACCGTTGCAGATAGAACGGGATGAGAAGCTGCGTCAGGCACACTTGGAATGAGCCTCCTGGCACCTTCCGCTGGTTTACAATGACGCGCCGTATCATCCTTTGCTCACAATGTATTTGAGAGCGAATAAAGTGCTTTTTTGAACAA